>NW_015546147.1:86104-113534 GCF_001515605.1 Sinocyclocheilus anshuiensis | reverse complement strand
CATTCCTGTGGCATTGGGAGGAGGCTACCACTCTTCTCCAGCCTCAAGCTGCCTCAGCAAGACAGGGTGACAGTTCGAACACATTGTCCAGAGCCTGAGGGCTGACCTTTTATGATATCCAGCCTTGCTTGCAAGAGTTGGCCATTACAGATTTCAGAGAAGTAAAGATGACTGAATGAAATTCCATGTTTGTCCAAGAAGGGTTATGTTAGTTTGGTGGTTGTTTTTTGCTAGATCAGCCAGAAAAATCCTATCACTGTTTATCAAGGTCAGCTTGTTGGTTAACTAGTTAAGAAAACATGGTAAGGACCATCCAAAACAAACCATTTTCAACCAGGTTTCCTATTTGACTGCAAGCAAGTCGACTCCGATAACACAATGTGTAAGGTACATGAGCACAGCTGCGTGCTGTCTTATTCTTGTTGATGTTTATTATTCAAAAATCACAGCTGTTGAAAACACAGGCGAGTCCAAGTCATGAATGGAATTGTATTCCAAGCACTTAATATCTTTTACAGCTGTCAGTTGGGATGTGATTCAGTCAGACACATCACCGATAATGCACAAAGACATTCCCTTAGTGCAGATGCTAATGCACATCATATGAAATGCATCTCACCAGCCCCTCTTCCAAAAAGTACTGAATGACTGTCATTCCTCTCGCATGTTGAATGCTTGCTGAGGCACATCTGTTTCTTCTCTTCGTCTTGCTCTCTCCTTGCTTCCATGTTCACTTGTGCTAATTGCTGGTTGTTTCACCCAAGCCCACAGCACAACGGCAAGTTCTGCCAAGGCCCCGGTCGACTGCACCAGCTGTGTAACACCAAGCGATGCCAGCCCAATGAAGTGGACTTCAGAGCTCAGCAGTGTGCCGAGTACAACAGCAAACCCTTCAGGGGATGGTACTACAAATGGAAGCCATACACCAAAGTGGAAGGTATGGGAGATATTTGGGCCTTAATGCATTCATTACGAACTAAAGCAAATGTCTCATTAACAGTTGGAAGAGAGCATAGTAAACCTCTGCTGGGTTCAAAATCCCCATGCGTCTTCATTTACTGGACGAGCGAGACTCACACTTTAAAAAAAAAGAATGTATAATAAATGTATGAGTTCAATCACATTTTAAATTAAATAATCTAATCTAATCTAATCTAATATAATCTAATATATAATAAATAATAATGTACATTACCATTCAAATGTTTGGGGGCTGTAAGATTTTTTAAAAATGTAAAAAAAAAAATATATATATATATATATATTTATACTCTATACTCACCAAGGCAGCATTTATTTAATCAAAAATACAATAAAACCGTAATATTGTTAAATATTACATTTAAAATAGCAGCCATTACTCCAGTCTTCAGTGTCACATGATATCCTTCGGAAATCATTCTAATATGCTGATTTGCTGATCAAGAAACATTTCGTATTATCCATGTTGAAATTAAAAAAATATAATACACTTTTGAACGGTATATGCTCCCTTGTCTGACATAACTAACAACAAACTTCTAAAGAACATTCATCTCAGACCTTGCCTGCTTAGTTTTTAATGTTTGATATCTGAGTCAGCAAGAACAGGTGTGTTTTTAAATAGTAATCATTCTCATTTGTTTCTGACAATATGTATTGAGATTGTTACATAGGACAAATATATTCCACCCAAGCGATTCATCTCACCTAATGTGTGTTGCCTAAGCTGTGCATGGATTTGGACTGGAAACATGTATCCACTCGTTCTGTGAGAGCAGTGCACTGATCAATCTTGTAGGCAGGTTTGGACCTGAATAGGACCCTGTTTGTGTATTTGGGCTTTCTTATGAGTTAGTGGACTGGGAGTGAAAAAGGGAAAGGATAGGAACAATTGGGTACTGTGCTGTCAGATTTTTTAAAACTAATGAGAAAGACCTGAGAGGAGATGCTGAGCTGTCTCCTGCTAGAAAGTCCTCGTCAGTGTATCCAGGGGTTTCAGTGGGGTGAATGGAGCTCAGTGCTCAAATCAGTAGGTTGTGTGTTTCAGTGGCTAGTACAGGTGTTAGGAAACACTTACCCCTATTTGACTGGGATTTTGGAGCTAGATCAAATTGGATAAACCACTGACATGTCCTGTTGTTAAGTTCCACTTGGCCTCCTCTTTACTTTTAGGTGCATTATTCAAAATTAAGCTTTTATTGTTCGATTTACTGTTGTTTAGCTTCCCTTTCAGCTACACCTGTAAGTCTGTAACAACATAATTTGTTTTCCTTTGAAGTATAAGCACAATAATTATGATCTAATATGTTCCGAAAAAAAAAAAAAATCTTAACAGTTCATTCTGAGCAGCTGTATCGGATGAGCCTGGATCTCTGTGTGAATGCAGATGCATCTCTGATAGGTCCATATTTTTCTCTCGGTAGGAGCGTTGGATAGAGTTGCCCCTTTTGCATTCCAGCTTTATGGGCCCATTTGTAACAGAGTTTTAAATTTTAGTGCAACATGTGTTCTCTGGGTATGTTCTCTACAGCATGGTGAGCATTCCAGTTGCTTCACGGCCAACCATACACAGTTTAAACATTCCCTGTAATTAGCACTAGACAGTAATACACAATTGCATTGTGTCTGTTAGGAATAAATTATGCATGACATAATTTATGACGTAATTGAATTTAATAAAAATGTTTTTATTTTATTTGTTATGCATATGTTGTATTTTTTGTGCATATGTTCCATAGAATTGTTTTCCAATTTACATAAAAGTACACCTGCATTTTGTCTGAAAGATGTTCACAGGATCATTGCTCCATATGTCTTCATGCATGAAACTTCATAGCAGCACACTCAGAGGACCAGAACACCGCTTCAGAAGATCTAACATAAAATCACTCTGAAGCTATAAGATCTAATGACCCCATTCATCTCCTATCTAGAAGAGGACATCTGTAAGCTGTACTGCATTGCTGAGGACTTTGATTTTTTCTTCGCTATGTCCAGCAAAGTCAAAGATGGGACGTCTTGCTCTGACTACAAAGGAGGCGTGTGCATTGATGGGATATGCGAGGTACGTGAGGAGGTGATGATTCTGAGAAGGTCATCACATTTACCACGGATTTTACAATGGTTTTTTGCGTGAGAATTGCTTGACATATGCCCAGTTGGCTAAACTGTGTGTCAGTTTGAAAATTTCATTTCAAGAACTTTTCCTGTGCAGCCGGTAGGCTGTGACCAAGTGTTGGGATCAAAGGCTGCTTTGGATACCTGTGGAGTTTGTAAAGGAGACAACTCCACCTGCAAGTTCTACAGTGGCCAGTACACCGTCCAGCACAGAGCCAACGGTAAGGTGCTTGTAGAGCATGTTTCTTTCATACCTTCTGATCTTCTCTGACAAATCAATATTTTGAAGAGAGTCACAGGCTTCAAGAGAAAGAAACAAGGAGTGAATCATGATAAAATAATAGAAAAATGCCTAAAGCAATAGTCCTCACCTGAGGTGGTTCTTAATTTTAAAGAAGTTTTGCTGCTTAATATTTTAATGAAAACCGTGCAAAATTTTGAATTTAGAGTTCAATTTATTTTAACTTAATTTTATTTTTTTAATAGAAATATTTTGTAACAGTACTGACCCCAAACTTTTGAATCTTTCACAAATCTGCATTTTTTTGTGGGATTGAACACTGGAGGTAATTAGGTGGTATTTGATTTGATCAAAATAGTTTGGAACTAGTGGTCTTTAATAAAATATAATAAAAGATCACAGAGAGTGAAATAAGAGAAGAAAAAAATCCTTGCTGTATGAGCAAGTCTGTCACTTTATAGCTCCTCTCCTCAGACTTAACAGAAAACTTCAATGTATTTTTTAGAGCACTTACACAGCAAGAGCTCTGCAGTCTGGCACCTCATTGCTCTCCTCAGAGAGAAGGAGGTGATAATGCATCAGCTCAAAAATGCCTGTTCCCTCTGGCCTTTAAAAATGCAGAAACTGCAAAAGTGAGCAGACATGGCAAACCTATTTTCTCTTTTTTTCCTTCTCTTCAGAATATTACCCCGTTGTGACGGTTCCTGCTGGAGCGAGGAGCATCAGGGTACAGGAGATGGAGATCTCCACCAGCTACCTGGCTGTCCGCAGCCTGAAGCGTGGCACCTACTACCTGACGGGGGACTGGACGGTGGACTGGCCTGGCAGATTCCAGTTCGCAGGCACTATGTTCAACTATCAGCACTCTTTCAACCGGCCTGAGATCTTGTACGGCACAGGCCCCACTAATGAGACCCTGCTCTTTGAAGTGAGTCACCCCCGTCCCCATCCAGCCTGACACCTGTTAGCGAATTAGCCATGACAGGGTCTTGGCAAGAGTGCCGTGGCCATTCGGTCCGATGAAAACAAGGCTGAGGGACAGTGGGTGAGTGAGAGAGATGAGAAACAAATGAGGGAAAGATAGAGAGAGAGAGAGAAGAGAAGGGACACAAATGAGTCGAACGGGCAGACTAACGCCTCTGTTTGGGATTAATTGCAGGCCAGAGCTGACGTGGTCATTGCGACTTTCATCTTCAGTATGTGGAGATTCGAGATCAAACGGTGCGACAATGTGAATGGCACTATGCTTTGAACTCGCTGCACTGTGTGCTGTGCTAATGGGCAGCACAGGGCACCGCTTTCATGAAGGGTGATGAGTATGGGTTCAGATGTTCCTTTGAGGTTAAGTCATAGTAAGGGCGCTTCATATATCACAAATCCGAAGCAGGGATAAGAGAGATAATTAGATTTCAGAAGGATAATTTAAACCTTTTATCGCCATTGTGTTGTACTGCAGTAGATCCGCTCTGAGGGCTGATATGTAATGTTAAGTTTGCTATTGGAAAGAGAATTTGCTAATCCATGATGCAGCATTATTTCTATATTGCAGTTAAAAATAGATTTGTCGCCTCCAGGCCAAGAAAAAACATAAGAAAACAACTTTTATGTCAAAAGCTCAGGAAAACAGCTTTTTGCTTACATTGAGGTAAGGGAAAATTAATAAGATCTTGAGATCATTTTATATCAAGCTCACAAGAAATGTAGTCAAGATTTAAAATAGATGTTATGTCTATGTTATGTCAAAATCTAGAGAAACTTAAGTTATGATTGTGACAACACAAGACTAAAATGAAGAATAATGCTGTAGCATCAAACAATTCAATATTAATGCTGTATTGTAACCATCATAAAGTTATTGTAAAGTTTGAATGAATCATTTGAACTCCAATAAACAATAACATGATGGCATGTTTGGATGGCTTCACTTACCAGTTAAAACATGCAGATCCCTTATATCATACTTCCAAATTGTTCTTGTTACCAACACCTCAAGCTGTTAAAAATCTATTTGGCCTTGATACTATTGCAGGTGTTATTGTGTAAGCTGTACAAAAGTTAGGTATGCTTAATTTAATACACTTTTTTTTTTTAAGATCATTTTGATCTTATTTACCGGCCTTTGATCTGCACCACACTCAACCTGTGCTTTACGTGCATGCCGCATTCCCCTTCAGCACACATGCCCTCTCTTCATTACATTTCCCCAGGGTGGGTGGTGGCAGCAGAGGTCTGATTTGCAGATGAGTTGGCATTAATCTCTCTAAGTATGCTCTGTAATTTCAAAAAGAAGAGTAAGGTAGAGAGAGATTAAAAGATTTCTGCAATTGAACTCAGTAGATCAGAGAGGCTTGGGGTCGCGGGAAGCAGCTGGTCAATTATGCTTGGCTGGATCTCTCATTTTAATGGATAAGTATCAGCTTCAAGACCCTTACTGAACGCTTAGGAAAGTGCATTTTGAGAAATGCGAATGTAAATGTTGACATGGTTCCAGGGCTTTTAATCGGCTCAGCAAGGTGGATTGAGAGGCACTAGATGAGACATAACAGAGCAGTTCCGTTCAAACTTGACGTGCTTCTGATTTAAACACTTTTTTGGGATTTAATTAAGTATAAGAGTAAGGTAGAGAGAGATTAAAAGATTTCTGCAATTGAACTCAGTAGATCAGAGAGGCTTGGGGTCGCGGGAAGCAGCTGGTCAATTATGCTTGGCTGGATCTCTCATTTTAATGGATAAGTATCAGCTTCAAGACCCTTACTGAACGCTTAGGAAAGTGCATTTTGAGAAATGCGAATGTAAATGTTGACATGGTTCCAGGGCTTTTAATCGGCTCAGCAAGGTGGATTGAGAGGCACTAGACGAGACATAACAGAGCAGTTCCGTTCAAACTTGACGTGCTTCTGATTTAAACACTTTTTTGGGATTGAATTAAGTATTGACATTCTTGTGGCATGTCTTAAGAGGGTCATGCCAGTCCAGAGTGATTCATTTAGATGTGCTCCCATTCATCAGTCTTTCATTCACTCGTTTCTTCTTGACGGTAGGAACTGCTACGCTTCTAGCCAGGGCACAGATGGATTTTTGTGTAGTAACCCTATACTGGGAGTGCTTGATAATGAACCTGTCCTAGTAGTCCTGTAGTTTAGTAATTACCCCAGATTTTCCGTCATTATTCAGAATGACTAGAGCGAAAGAGGGGCGTCTAGAGCTAGAAGCAAATCAGATGAAGTTTCATTGCAACATAAAACAAAACTAGCATAAAACATAAAACAAAACTAGCTTTTACAGTATTTGGATGGGGAAGGTTGTTTTGCATGTTGAATTGATGTTTAAAATTGTGATTCTTGTTTCATATGTTAAGACTGAAACTCTAGACTTCCTATATCAGAGCGCAGACATGGTGCAATGGACTCATGTGGGTCTTGACCCTGGATCAGAAGAGGTAGAGTTTCCCCACGTGTTTTATCCATAGTCAGATGGCTAGCCGGATCACAGATGGATCAGAGACCTCCTCCTGAGCTTGATTCTGGAATAGTTGCTCTGTGTTCAGTGCCAACTGTAAATCTGGACCAGCTTTGAACAGGCTAGCATGCAGGGTCTCACAGACCGCTTCCAGGGCAATAGATTCAGCCTGGACACTCAGAGGGAGAGTAAGCCAAGATACAGTATGTTAAAAAGTTTGCTAACTTGCCACTGTGTTACAGTATACTTGTTTTACTTCCTCTGGAATCCTCCAACCTTCGAATACCGCCTTTGTTTGATTCGCACAATATCTTCTGCTGTTCTGTTGATAGATTCTTTCCTCCTCTACAGGTCTGGACTTACTTGAGTTACTTTCAGTTAGTGGTTCTGTCTCAACATTCACCTGCATCTCATTGAACATTAAACATGAATTCACATGAATTCTTACCTCTCCATCCGTAATGTAAAGCATATATTCATGACACTAAATTGAACCCAAGTTTGGCTAGTAAAGATTTTAGATAGTTTTAGCTAAACCGATAATCTGACAGAGCAGTGAGACTGGTTTATTGTGTTTATTGTGACTGACTTAAGCATAATCTTCCCACATCAGCAGCAGCCTGCCACACACTTCCTGTTCAAAACATTAACTGAGGGTAAATCCATAGTAATTAGAGGATGGGTGGCATCTGCCTAATCCACTACTTAAGTTCGCACTCTTACTTAAGAGAAATTTGGCCTGCCTTGCAATTACTGTTGGCTTGTGTAAACACTGCTGCAACTCTCCAGTGACCCTTAAGATTCGATCCTTGTTTAGCTGCTTTGTTTATACATATAGTTTGGTGGTTTACCAGTTCCAGTGAATTTGGTGTCATTGCATTTTTTATTATAAACAGTCTGAGGAAAATCCCCATTTGGCAAAGTCTGAGTAAAAACAAAGGTCCTCTTCTTGTCAGAGAACTTTTCCACTCCATTAGAGTTATCCTCGAGCTGTCCTCAGTGGCCTTGGGCGCATATTTAGTGAGGAACTGGCTGAACTTCCTCTGTAGTCTAGTCTCACATGAATGAGTACAAGATCTTCTCCAGGAACAGCCACCACAACTATAGCATACAGACCTACTGAAACATAAACATCAATGTAAAACTTACTGGGAAATAAAGTCTCACAGTACACCACTATATGAAAATATTCAGATTCACCCAACCCACAGTTTGGTCCACTTGTGCCGTTTTCCAAGCTGATAAGCTTCAGTTCAAACACATAGACAGTCTAATTCAAGCATCCTTCCAGATCAGCGTCACACTGTGGTGTCATCTCTCAATCCCAGCGGAGCTACAGCCACAAAACAGCAGCAGACACTCTGGCAGCTTCTTCCTTGCTGGAATATGAGAACATTAACAAGAAAATCAGCACGTTTGCATGCAATTTAACAGTTACATTTCAGTCCGTTTTTTTTAAACGTTGAGTAAACAGCTGAAATCATACCAGTCCAGTTTTTGCATATTCAAACTAACAGATCTAGATAATGTGATTGGAGTTTGACTTTGTCCAGCATGTATGTATGTTAATCGGACTAAAAGTGTCCTCATTATTAAGTGCTTTGCTCCCAAAGACAGAGGTGATGCATGGTTGGTGTGTATTTGAATCCTTCACATATTCGATTGTTGTTTGTTTTATGTCCAGTACTGTTCAAAAGTATGGGGTTAGTAATATTTTTTTTTTTATGTTTTTGAAAAGAAGATTCTTATGTTCACCATGGCTGCATTTATTTGATAAAAAATAAAAGTAAAAATTAGTAAAAGTAAAAATAGCAACATTGTATTTCACAATGAGTTTTTGCATGATTACAATTTAAAATAACTCTTTTCTATTTTATTATGTTTTAGAAGATAATGTATTCCTGAGATGGCTAAGCTGAATTTTCAGCAGCCATTACTCCAGTCTTCAGTGTCACATGATTCTCCAGAATCCTTCTAATATGCTGATTTGCTGCTCAAAAAACATTTATTATGTATTATTATTATCAGTGTTGAAGATAGTAAACTGGTAATGTGTTTTTTAGGATTCTTTTATGAACAGAATGTTTGAAGTATATTTAAAATAGAAATCTTTCATAGCATTTTGAATTGCATTAATTTTTTCATCAATTTACTGCATCATTGCAGAATTGCAGAAAACTGCATCCTTGCAGTATTACATTTCTGTCAGTTTCTTCAAGCTTTTGAACAGTTGCGTATACTTAAATAGACAGAAGCCTGTTGCTTGATTGTTTTCACCAACCTATGTCCATCTCTTCTCCTCCACAGATTCTTCTTCAGGGTAAAAATCCTGGTATATCATGGGAATACACTCTACCCCATCCTGAGAAGAAGCACAACTACACCTGGTCTGTGGTGCGCTCTGACTGCTCTGCGCCTTGTGCTGGGGGTGAGTTGATGCCGTATGTACAGTAAATGTTTGCTTTGTTGACTCAAGTGTGAGAGAGCAGAGTTTCTGTGGTTGTGTGGTGTGGTGAGGAAGGAAGTGTATGTGTGTATTTGTCCAGGTCCATCAAACACACTTTTGTGAGCTGAATAAAAAACAAAAAAAAGGTGGGCCCCTCCTTCCTCCAGACCTCTCAATCTCATTGGCTTATCTCTGTGGTAGTGGCTCCTCCATTCACAGTCAGCTGTTTGAGTGTTGGTGGCAGACAGACAGCTCTATGACATGCCCACAGCACAGATCTCACACAGTTTCATTCATGCTTTTCTTTAGAGCAGACCTCTGGGCCTCCCCTCCTGGCCTCTCACACTGACAGAGGCCCGGCTTTGTTTGCTCAGAGGATGCATTAGTTTATCGCATGATTAAGACATATGTTAGGCTGGGTTAGAGAGATGGATTTCTGTAAAATGTCCAAAGAGAGTAGTTGTGTTTATACTCATCTGTATCTCTCTATATCTCTTTCAGGTCGGATCTCGACGAAAGCCATTTGTTTGCAGGATCAGAACACGCAGGTCAACTCTTCACTCTGCAACCCTGAGACCAGACCTGTGGTGGGCTCTCACCTGTGCAACACACAGCCCTGCCCTGCCTAGTAAGAGTCTGTGTGTGTGTGTGTGTGTGTGTATGTTATTCTGTCTGAATTCCTTGTTCCATGCTTGCTTCTCTCCAGGAGGGTTGGACACAACTTAGAATTTAAGAAATAGCTCCATTTCAGTCATTGAGTTCAAATTTGAATTGCTCACACCAAACACAGTAGTTGAATTGGAAGTTAAATAGGAAAGAAACAATATATAAAACCTGCACATAAGACTTTAAAGACCTTTTAAACTTCTTTAAAGTCATGATATAATGGAAGTAGCAATAGATGCTTTTTTCCAGATTGTGACATATACATCCTTTTGAGACAGATTAGAAAAGAAATGTAGGGTGGGTACTTGGTTCTGTCAGTTGGCTGTTTATTGGATAGAGGCAGATCTGAATGCAAGCTTGCAATTGATTGTAAAACAAAAATGGGTGGGTATGTCACAATATGGCAAAAAATATCTCTCACTAAAGATGATCAAATTATGACATTTACATTAAAAATCATGACGTCCAAAAAAAATTGAACATGTATGAATGAATCATGCACAATATGATCAACAACATGCATTTAGAAAACAAATTGTGAATTTTTATTTCATGCTGATCTCTGATCTCATGCTGGTCTAATTTTGTCTTTACCAAACGTCCTTTTCTAGTTAAAAATGTATTTAATTCACATTTTATTTTAATTCAACTTTCTTAATTTCAAACCTGTTTGCTACTTCCAATCAAATTCAAAAATTGAAATGGAATTTAAAAAGCATTCTCAGTTTAATTCTCAGTGGTGTACAACCCTGCTCTCCAGCGCTATTGGTGGGCACAGTGCCCTGGTATGTCTGTCTGAAATCAGCTGTGGTGGCTTTAACATGAGCAGAACCCAGCTTAAAGCTCTGAGAAATCACGTTCTTCCTTGGGTTCTTTTCTCTGTTTCATTCCTTAAAGAAAACAGGATTAACATAGCCTCCAGACAGGGACTGACTGCACCCTCACTGCCCAAACTCCAGCTCCAAGCCACAGCCTGCCACACACGCACCTCTTAAATTATACAAACTCAAACCCACATACACACCAGGTTTCATAATAAGGCATATAGACACATATAAATACTAGTTTCTCATTCTGTCTTGTCTTTTTGTTGACTACAGTGAATTACTACTCAAATATTCCAAGAATCGAAGCCATATTTATCGAAGTCTCCCACTATATTTACAGTGAGTGTTATGAGTGAAAAGGATAAGTGTTATATTTGGAAATGAGGAAGATAAATGGGAAAAAGGCACTTTACAGAAGTCGGCGAATGAATTGGATAGAGACATTGTATTGTGGGTAAAACATGCTTAATGATCTTTTTGCATGGAAAAAAAGAGAAAGAAAAGCAGGGACCATCTCACTAGGGACCCTGGGAAAAACATTCTCAGTCTAGGTGTCAGAAACCTTCTCGGGGCTCTGGAGACTATGAAAGGAACTGCTCAAAACAGCTTTTCTCTGGGTGTCTCAAAGCTGAAGTCAATCTGCCGGTCCATCTTCCTTTTGAGAGTCTTGCTGCCATTCCTACAAGAGCAACACTCAACTTGACTTGATTTACTGATCTCTTGCCTTACAGAAGCATCTACATACCCTGCATCCCTCACTTGCCAGGGTGAAAGGCATTGACGCACCGTTCTGGAACTCAGATAACAAATCACCTCTCCTGGCTTTCTTCCCTCCGTCCTTCTCGCTCTCTCTTTCTCTTTGGCCTTACGTTGTGTGAAATGTTGGCTGCGAATGATTATAGAATGATTATAAAGTACGGGCTATGGCGAGGCAATGCTAAAAGGGGAAATCAAGACCATATGATTATTTCCTTACAGCAACAAGCTCTAACCAGTTTGGCTTGTCCCATTCAAAGCCTGACAAATAGTCCAATAGTGTGTAATTGAAAACAACAGCAGGGTTGACGGGAGAGCAGAGTGTCTGTGGCGGTGCTGGATATGTCGAGACAGACTGCACAGGTTCCCATCACTCACCGCCAATGTCTGCCTGTAACCCTATGACATTTTAACTTGGTGAGCAGAGAGGCTTTGATTACCAGTAGAGAATACCAGTGATCCCAGACTCCTTCTGTTGGCGTCACAGCTCAATTACATCACCATCCTGTGGGTCACAAAATGAGTTAGTTACTCTGTCATACCTGCATTGGAAAAGCTATTAAAGGGATAATTCCTCCAAAAATGAAACTTCTACCATCAGTTACTCTCCCTCATGTCATTTTTTTTTTAAACCTGTGTGACTTTTTTCTTCTTCTGCAGAACACAAAAGAACATATTTTGAAAAATGTCTTTTTTTTTTCTGACAATGAAAGTGTTGATTTTGGACACATTTACTTTCATATATGAATATCTTCAAAAAATATCTTCATAATATCTTCTTTTGTGTTCCGCAGGAGAAAGAAAGTCATACAGGTTTGGAACGGCATGAAAGAGAGCAAATGATGACAGTTTTCATTTTCATCCCTTTTTAGAGCTTTTCAAATATAGGTACGACAGGGTATTACGTTAAATCTTAAACGGCCTTGTGCTTTTTCTTCTCTCTTCATGAGATTCCCAACATTCAGAATGGATTTATTTTTTCTCTCGGTGTAGGTCATACTGTAAGTGTGTTTATTGTTCAGACAGACAGGTCCTAAATCCCACAGTTACTAATGACCTCCCCCACTGTATGCAGAGCCGAATCTGTTTCTCTCCATACTGAATGACATCACGGCCTTAAGATATCGACTTCAGACTCCCAGAACATTATTTGTTTGAGGCATTATGTGCTTTGATTTATGACTGCTGAAAAGAGGAAAACTAAAAAAAAGGTGCAGGAAAGGGAAAATAAATATCCTTTGGAAACACTTCCAGAAAAAGTATGGGCATGCATTCAAAACAGGAGAGCAAGACAGAAGCTTCTGCTTATCTTTCCAGCAAATATCTTCAGTGTTGACAGGTCTGCCCATGTTTTATTATGGAGCAAGAGAGACCGCGTCCCTGTGGGGATTGAGCGTGTCTAGCCGGCAAGGAATTGAGCGCTAATCTCCGTACTATGGCCTACAGGACTGACGACTTGCTTCCGGCTGCAAATGCTGCCCTGCTGCTTCTGTGAAGCGTGGAGCGCGGTGACTTCAAACACAGGCTGGGCCCAGAAGCGGCCAGCTTGATTTGTTCCCTAAAATGTCATGAAAAGATAAATGTGCATGCCTTAAAGACTTTTGCAGTTCCCTCTGAATATTCCTTCTTTTCTTTTGGTTTATTAGTTGTGTTGCATGATTGTGTGTTTGCTTTTCTGTTCAACCGCCATTCTTCAAAGCGCAGACAGCTTTAGGAGTTTTTTTTCTTTTCTTTACCAGACTTTTGTACAATCGACCACCTCACATACAGTATTGTTCAAAAGTTTGGGGTCAGTAAGATTTTTTTTGTAAAGAAATTATGTTTTATTCAGCAAAGATGCATTAATAATTGCATTAATATGCATTGATAATAAAAAAGCAACAGCTGTTGATAATACATTGATAATAAAAAGAAATTGAAAAGCTTTGCCATCACTGGAATTAATTTGATTTTAAAATAGAATAAAATAGAAAACAGTTATTTTAAATTGTAATAATATTTCACAATATTATTGTTTTACTGTATTTTAATAAAAATACAATTGCAGCCTTGGTGAGCATTAGAAACTTTCAAAAACATTAAAAAATCTTACTGACCCCAAACTTTTGAACTGTTGTGTTCATGATCACCCAAAAAGACTACTGTAATGAATAACAATTTCCAATATCATACAACCAAACATAGCTAAAGTGGTTAGAGCACATGCTTTGGTCTGTTCAAAAAGTAATATTTTTAGCATAAAAAAAATGCAAAATGTCACGTGGGTTTAGGAAAGTACATGGTTCTGTTCGTGCTCTTAAACTTACAAATGCATCCAAACCCAAACCATTCCTCAGAGAGCGCTAAAAATTCAGTCTTTGTCCCATGGTACGACCAACAGTAGCTTAAATTTCATTGAGTGATTTGGAACAAGTATCTATTATGGGTGCATCATTCTGGGTAGACATGGAGAAAATGCCAGCGAAATCAGACCGTATCCGGAAATGTGAAGCAGTCCACAGTATTGCCCTCAAAGATATGTCTTCTTTAATTGTATGGCTTGAAATATGCGAGTTATTGAAAGATTCCAGAAATACAAAATTAAAGCAAACACCAGCAGTGGTTTGCAGTAAGGCACGGCAAGTCAGCTCTTTGACCAATGACACTGTCATTTATGTGGTGAGGAGAGGACGAGGGGGAGTGAAAAGGCATATTGTGCTGTGGATCTTGTTTCTTCCCTCAATTAAAATAGCAGTTTAACCATCTCCCTCCGATTTTTCAGATGGCTGGAGAGAAAATTAAAGGATTTTTCTCAGCTCCGTGGCTCAGGTCTGTGCAATGGTTGGGTGGAACTGGGTCTTCTAAGAACTCGACCTGGGGCGTCTGTCCGGTGTTGTGGCCACAGCTCTCGTCATAGCTGTCATTTGCTCTAATCTCATCCCGGCCTGCCCAACTCTATTTTAAAGCCTCTTTTCATCCACAGCCAAGAGAAGCAAGGATAGAGTTGCAATCTGAGCACTGGAACCAAGCTTCTCTGGCAACTAGTGATGATTTTTACACATTTTTTTTCTTTTAGACATAAATACCCATTAAATTTAGTCTGTATTTTATCACGTCATATCCATTATCTAAAGTCAACAACATTGTTCTAATAAAGATAATTCTAAAGTCAATAGAATTATCTTTAGTCCACAAAAATAACATCTTATTTGATGGAAGAGTGCATAATTAAACCAAATATACACATATTCTACTCTACTGTTTAGGGTCAGTAAAAGTGTGGGGTCAGTAGGATTTTTTTTGTTAATTTTTTGAAAGAAATGCATATTTTTATTCAGCGAGGATGCATTAAATTGATCAAAAGTGAGATTAAGACATTAATGTTACAAAATATTTCTATTTTAAATAAATGCTGTTTGAATTTTTTATTCATCACAGAATGCTGAAAAAAAAAAACTATCCACAAAAATATTAAGCAGCAAATATTAAGCAAATTGTACTTGTTGCAAAAGTCTGAGCTGAATAACGTGAAATAGAATATTCTGTATGCTTTAGTTATTCACTGTCCGTGTTTTAATGTGCTGATAAATCAGATACAGGATGCGTTTGGATGAGTTCGTCTTGTCTTTGTTAATAAGCACAAAGCGTCCAAAGGCTAATTTGATATTTTATGAGTATTGAGAATGAAGACATTGATTCATGCCAAATGTTGATACTGATTAATCTATTACAGAACCTTGAAATGTCTCATTTACTTGCCATCAGATATTTGTTTTGTAATATTTTGTTATGTGCATAGTGCAGAATTACAAATTGTATTTATGAAACCAAGATGTCTGCATCTCTTGATGCATCTCTATAAACATTTGAATTCTTAGGCTGGAAACTTCAATGTAAAGGATAAGTGCATGTTTGTATATGCCCATATGAGCCCACAGGAAAGGGTGCGGTCGGGTGGGTGCAAACACATGTATGTGGTATCTTCATTAGTCTTTCCATGTGTGTTTCCAGTGTTTCCATGTGGTTTAGAGAGTAATCATATTGGTCATAATCTAATGGCCATCACATTATGTAGATTTTGTTTGAAGGCCATGTGTGTGTGTGTATGCGTTTCACGTGTCTGTGCCATATGGGTCTAAAATGTCCTCTTCCATGTTAAAATGTGGTGAAATTTTCAAACACAAGGTTCACATCTGAAGGTCAAATTGTTTGTCTTGACAGTTGGATGACAGGTAAATGGGGAGTGTGCAGTAGAACATGTGGAGGTGGGCAGCAGACGCGGAACATCCGCTGCATGAGGAAGGTGACATACCAGCGGGAAGAGGTGGTGGCTCACTCCTTATGTCCAGTAATGGCTCCGGCCCAACTACAGCCCTGCAACACACAGACATGTCCTCCAGAGTGGAGCACTGGCTCCTGGTCTCAGGTATGTTTGCAGAAACATGCAACCTACATAACATTACCTCCATCTGTTTCTTTCCAGTGGAATTAATAGGATGTCATCATCAGGTGTGCAACTACCGTCAATAGAAAGAATAAATCTTTTGTAACATTATTAAGATTTCTTGATTAGCAAATCAGCATATTTGAATGATTTCTAAAGGATCATGTGACACTGAAGACTAGAATAATGTCTGCAGACAATTCAGCTTTGCCATCACAGGACTAAATTAAAATGTAAAATATATTCAAATAGAAAGAGTTCTTTTCAATTGTAAAAATATTTCACAATATTACTTTAAAAAATTTTTTTTTTTACTGTATTTTTAATCAAATAAACACATCCTTTATGAGCGTAAGCGATTTTTTTTTTCAAAAACAATAAAAAATCATACTGACTCCAAACGATTAAAGTCGTGTATGAAACACAATAGTCACAGTGCAAAATATTTAATGTAGATTGTGCTATTCTTTTGTAAAATCCCAAACTAACAAATGCCAGGTCCTTAAGAACACTAGCAGTTGATTTTGTCTTATTATGTTATGTTTTGTGGTATTAACTGTTTTGTCTCACTTTAAAACATTCCATCGTGTTTGATAAATTTACAGAAATAAGTATAAAAATTTCAAAAGATGCTTTCAAAATATTAAAATTAACTTCAAGTTAACCTCATGTACAATAAACCTAATATAATCTAACTCTCATTCTTTTCATGAGGCTAAAAAAAGGGCCATTTTAGATTTTACTTTTGTTCCTGTTCATTTTCTTGCCATTGTGTAAATAATCAATGAATAAAGTTTAGTTTTATGAGCTTGACCAGAACGTTTCTGAAATTCTGCTATACCCTTTTATAGAAATCTTTCCATAACACATGCGTATTACGTTTTGAAAAGTGACCAGAGTATGAGGTGAAGGCTTGAGATGCCCAAACCAACATAATGTAAAAACGTTCTGTATGCCACATCAGTGCTGAAACACTACTGCCCCCTGCTGTTATTGCACATCTAGCACATTGTGCTCCATCTGCCTTACTGTTGCATTGCTTTCATTAAGAATCTGTTCTGCATGTATTGGACTTCTGAAATGACCACACAAAGTGTCCTTTCTGAAACCTTAGTGTTGTTGGAAAGTGTTATATTAGATAAATTACTACTTTATACATGGTTTAATCTAATATTTTGTACTAACTTTTGCTGTTGCTACTTGTGCATACTTGTGCATATATTTGTGTACTCTGAACTTTATCTTTCCATGAACACACACTGAAGCCAGAGAATGCTGAAACACATTGGCAGAGTTCATTTCATCATTAGCAGCAATGCTGAATTCTTTAACCTTTTTTTCCAGTCTAATCTTATGTAATATGTTAAATCATAAATCTTTTGAGAAGATTTTGCAGTAGTAGTTGATATCGACTAAATTCCTCCTAAAGGTCTGGTTGAGTTCGCACCGCCTGTCTCCAGAGTTCATATCAACTGCTGTTTGAGGTGATCTGCATGCTACTGTGACCTTTACAATGTTTAAACTAACATCACTGAAAGACCACGTGAGGGTAACTCTCTCTGTCTCTCCATGTTTGTCTTTCTTTCCTTCCTTCTCTCTAGTGCACTAAGACCTGTGGGCGAGGGTTGAAGAAGCGTAGTGTTTTCTGCAGGAGCACTAGTCCAGGTGCCAGGGCTGTGGTGGTGCCTGACAGCATGTGTAAATTACACCTGAAGCCCAAAACCCAGGAGACCTGTGTGCTGAGCCGCTGCCCCAAGAATGAGCGTCTTCAGTGGATAACTACCACCTGGGGAGAGGTAAGGCCCCTCATAGGAATATCAGATGTTATGTAGAAGAGCTCACACAAACAGTTCATATGTAGCACATGCATATATTCACCCATTTAATCCTGATGCAGAATCATGGGCATGTTAAAGAGATGTCTTCATGCAAATATCATAATGCTAAGTGATATCCATATCCAGTCAGAACGAGGTGGGGTGGTTAGGACTGGAGGGGTTACATCAGCATGCAAGCCATTGAAGCCCTGATATACTCATTGTAAAGTTATTTTTTGTTCTTCAGGTTAAGGGTAAAAAAAAGTTTGAAATACCTTTGCAGTGATATACTGTTCATCCTGATGATGAACGTAAATATGTGCTGCGTGCTTTTATCAACACACAACAAAAATGACAGCGGTGAGAAAACAGCAGTTAAGAAAGCATCTGATCATAGCGATGTGGATATGTTTGCACAAGCTATGCAGTTCCAGTCAAGTCACATCATATTTATATAAGCGTTTTATACAATAGTTTGCTTTACAGCAAGTAGCTTTACCTTATTAAACATGAAACACAACGTTAATGTCTCTTTCAATTAGAAATACTACTTAAATTTCAGAAAGCAGCTCTCCAGTGTGTTCATGTTTTTACTTGCGTCTGACCTCAACGAACTGAACAGAAGAAATGAACCAGAGAAGTTTTCCATGTCAAAGAAGTCATAGTTCGAAGTTGTTTACTAGCAGTTTGATGGTGTTTACTACAAGCTGTTTCGAATTCCCAAAATGAATTCCAAACTAACTTCGTTTTGGCCTGATTTATTTATTTTTTTTTAAATGACATCACACCAGTTCTTTCTTCAATTTTGCTTTAAATATTAATTTACATATTTGCTTTTAAGTATTCATTTTTACCCTAATTTACAGTCTGCAGGGGTTAACGCTAGTTAACTAGATTTAACTAGATCAGCAGATTTAAGTTGACAGATTTCACTCAAAAATCTGTACGTAGTGTACGATTTTAGAATACATGTTGTTTTTTCATTTATCATGCTTTTCCTAGCAAAGAGGCTCATTTTGTTGTTTTCGAATCAACTTGAAAGTCTGGTACTGTGTGATCCTCAGTCGTCTAGTGTATGATGTCCAGTTTTTCCTCTGTAACTACTTACAGCAAGTGTATGGTGCCTAGTGTTTTAAAATCTCTTCAGATGTGAAAAGTCATGTAGTGTATTCTAGCCTTGCGATGCAAACGTTATCATGTGTGCAAGTGGTTATATCAACATCTGTGCATGTATTTTTAAAGACAAGTATTTGATTCCAGACAGCTGAGTGGTACTTTCCGATCTGCATTTGTACTTCAGTATGTCTCTCCTCCAATCTAGCAGCATTGTTAACCCGTTGCTATGGAGGAATGAGTTGATCTTGTAGCGAAGGGTCAGTGGAGTATTTATGTGTGTATACATATGTATATTTATGTACCTTATTCTCTTATTGTCTGGTTGTTTTATGCAGTGTTCGGCCTCCTGTGGAGCAGGAGTAAAGAGAAGAGAGCTGCAATGTGGGGAGAAAGACTCCCAAGTAGGCTACACAGAGTTCCCTGTGAGGAGGTGCAGGAACCTCCGTAAGCCCCAAGCAGACCTTGAGCAAGCTTGTAATAATGGCCCCTGCCCAGAGCCCCCACCACCCCAGATCCTCCAGCCTGGCCCAGACAGGGGTGGCACTTCTGTGACTCTGCACTGGTACTCCTCTCCTTGGCTGCAGGTATGCGTAACTAGCTCATCATAACCAATCTGGGTTCCGTTCCATTTCTATTCTGCTAGACATCTAATCTTCCTGTCCTGTCTGTGTGTCTTTCAGTGCACAGTGTCCTGTGGTGGTGGGGTGCAGACACGTAGCGTTCAGTGTCTGAGACAAGGGCGTCTGTCAGTGGGCTGTTTACCTCATCAGAGACCCATCAGCTCACGTGCCTGCAATACACATTTCTGTCCTGGTCCAATCCCAGTCCCTGTCCTACCTCCCTCACCTACACTTAAAGGTACAAGCTGGTTTACCTTTAATTTTCATTTATTGATTTAGAAGACACTTAAATCCAATGTACATTACCATTCAAATGTTTGAGGTCAGTTAGACTTTAAGAAATTAGTAATATTATCAGCAAGGGCACAAAAGTGACAGTAAAGACACAATATGTTACAGTATAATGTTACTTAAGATTGCTGTTTCAAAAAAATGCTCTTTTGAACTTTCTTTTTAATAAAGAATCCTGAAAAATGGGTCTTGGTTTCCACAGAAACATTAAGCAGCACAGCTGTTTTCAACAGTGATACTAATAAGAAATGTTTCCTAAGCACCAAATCAGCATATTAGAATGCTTTCTGAAGGATACTGATGCCTAAAATTTTGGACTTTAGTGTATATATTTTATCACAGTTAGTGTGTTATCTGTTTGCATGTTCCTGAGAATCAAACCCAAGACTCTGGTGCATTGCTACATAGCAATTTACCCCAAAAAGGTATTAACATGAGATGCGCTTCAATACAAACTTACAAGACTTGTTCAGGAAAGTACAGAATAAAACAGAGATGAACATGAAATTGAGATGAAATAGTGAAATTGAGATTTATTTGTGTGTGCAGTTATCAGTGTCTTGAGCCAAAACTGGCAGCCAGTGAAACAATGTTTTCAACAGTGTTAATTGTTATTGTTGCTTTGTTTACATATGTATCATATGCAGTTATCCAGCTTGTTAGCTACTCATTATGTAGTGATAAAAACACTGTACTTTTTACTTGATTTAAAACCACATTGGTAGGTCAACTGACTGTCTGCCACTATTTAACAATAAGAAACTGACATACATTGTGTGATTAAACAATATAATTTAAATGAACAAATCATGATTGTCATGTACTGTACATAGCTTAATTATAATGATAATGAAAACATAAAGTTCTCTTCTCCATAGACAATAGAAGTGTGTGTATGTGTGTGTGTGTGTGTGCATAATTGTTTATTCTCATTGGAGAACTGAGTGTGAGGGCCTTCAGAGAGCAGGTCAGGTCCTTATCGGTATGCCGGTGCAGTATTTCCAAGTGCTTTGCAACATCGCCACAATGTCTCTATTCAGAGTAAACAGCACTTACAAAAACATTGAGTGTTTGTGTTAGCACTGTAGTTTTTAAGGCTTAGAATAAATAATAGTCATTATGTGTCTTTCCGTTAACAGAAGACCAGCTTTGCATTGACTTCTTCAGCTGGTGTCATCTGGTGCCTCAGCATGGTGTTTGCAATCACAAATTCTATGGTCAACAATGCTGCAAGTCCTGTTCTGCCAAAAGACAGTAATAGGAAGATCTTCCCACGAGCCTCCTCACTTCTCTTAGATCTGTAAATCATTGTGATACAGATGACCACTATGGACAAAGGTGATATCTGCGAGATGTGGTAAAGAAAGAGGCATTCCAGTGGACCGTGTCTTGGACTAGTGAGAGATAATAAGAGCCTGGTATCCGAGGAACTCGAGAAACTCATTGGTACATTGGAAAACTGGATCTGGTTCTGGCTTCATCTGTGGTGTATCATAATTAGAATTGTGTTTTTTTTAAATAACCAATCTGCAGAACATTTATATTGTAAATATCTCTGTTCTCTTATGATTGGAGATGTGACCACCGGTTAAAGCCATTAAGAGACTTCCATCATCTGTTCATCATCAGTAGGCTACTTTGAAGAGCACCAGATGAACATTGGTGAGACTGTACACATCTGAAGTACTGTAGAATCCATGAAACAGTGTGTTTACCAGCAGATATACAGAACTGAGGGCCAATTCACACAGTGTTCCACTGCACTGCTTTTTAAAAGTTTCATCTATATAAACGTGTTCTCGATGGTTGTCTGCTTTTTTTTGTACTTCTCGCTATGTTTTTAAGACAAGTGTCAAGTTAAGAGAAGTTCAATGTTTGACACAGCACAGCTCATAAATGTTAGTTTCAAAACAGTGGACCAATCAGAAGAAACCAGGGAAAGAGCAAACGAGTGTGTTTACAGCAACAACTGTTCATCATTTGTTGGACGAAGAGTTTAGCTACAGCCAGGGTTTTTTTTGTTTTGTTTTATTATTATCTTCATTTTAAAAACAGTACATTTCACAGTGAACAACTCCTTAGCCTGTAATCATTTAGTCTAAAGGTGTGGTCACATTAGTGAATTTTCTTCAAATTTTCTATGAAAATGGTCCCTTGTCTAATGTTGATAGTGTAGTGATGTATAAAGCACAGCTCATGCAGAAGTCACTTTCAAACCAAGCCACTTTTTTGTTGGTCAGTGTGACAAATCCGTGTTTCACAACTTAAAAATGTTGCAAAATCTGCATGGGGAAATCTTTCTTCCTCATGCAAAAATCTTGATCACGTGGTTTTCCTATTGAAATGACTGGATTTTGCCCCTGACGAATTTTCTTGAAATGTGACCTCCCCTTAATACTGCCTGCTTTACATGACTGCTTTAGTTTGAATCAGTGAATCTGTTGAATCAGTGTTTTTGGTGCATTAAGAAGTGCAGCGCACATTCTCATTTCATCATTTTTTTTTTTCTCAAAACAATTCAAATTGTATATTTTATTAGTTAATGTGTTTACTTTGCTATAAAAACCCTCTGTTCTTTTATGTTTACAAACTAACTTCAACTTTTCAATTGGTCAAAATCCTCCAGTCAAGACAACATCCACATCTCCACCACGTAGGCTTCTAATTTTAACAGACATTAACATGCTCAAATTTTCTCTGTGGAACTGGTGTGACCTGTAAGTTTGAGTCACAATTCCGTCTGATTTCCACAGAAGACTAAAGCAGACAAGATAGATTTATCATTAATGAAGATCAGTGCTTCTGCTGAAATATGTAGTGGGTCCATTGGCAGATGAACTATGTTTGTGTATGTCTGCCAGTATGTGTGTGTAATTTGTCTGCAGTTCATGTAGGCTATCTCCCACGCGGTGTACGAGAGGGCTAAGCTCGTCCCAGATGTGTGTCAGAGAGAGTCGAGTAGGTTGCTCTCAGTCACTTTGTAGGGACCAATTAGTGTGCAGGTGTGAGTGTCATGTTCAGGAGGAGGAGAAGCTAACAAACCCAAGCCTCTCAGGACTTGGGACCTCATCTAAGTTTACTTTGTTGCTGTTCTTCATCTCTTTCTGTTTCTATCTGTTTGAGTGCTGCAGTTGTTGGAGCACTGTTTTGTGCTTAACCGAAGAGTGGAGTCTCACCTTAGTAATGCTTTACCAGGGTTCAGGTATGACGGTCCTGCTCTAACAATAAACATTGGAGCAGATGGCACATGAGGTGTAGCAGAAGCACTCATTCTGTCCTCGTTTCAGTCCAAACACTTCATTAACAGTCCCCAACCCCTTGAAGGGATATTTGCATACACTAATATGTGCAAAAGTTCACTTTTAAAAGTAGATGTTGCACTGCAGGGTGCTCTGTCCTTTTTGCCTGAACCATTTTAAAGGGTACTTTTGTTTATTAGTTGTATAACTAATGGTATAACTCCATTAATTAACTCTTGTTTGGTCTCTTACAATATGTTTCTTTTGTTCCTTACTTTACTTTAAAAGTGTTCCTAACCATGAACAAATGGAAAATACATTGTTTAGCCTTGTCGTGATGTTATGTATGTTGAACAAACGATGAGTCATGTCTTTCATCACTGTCTGAATTGAAAAAGTGTGTAATTTATTACTATGTAAAAAATTGTTCCTGGGCTACAGTGTTGTCTGGAGCTTCCTGTATAATACCACACTGTAAGTGTGATATTTAATATTTTCACTGAAAGTTTTATAATAAAAAGTATTTGATTTACTGTATTCCTCTAGTGATGCTTTTTCCACTAGTGCTTGGAGAGATTGAGGTGCGTACAGGAAGCCCTTGAATGATGAAAATGCTGCAATATTTAAGAATGAAAAATGATATTCTGTCATCACAACAAATTACTATGAACATCAAGCCAGAAGCAAAGTGGATTTTAGACAAAATACTCCCTAGTATATTATCGACAAGGAAAGCAGACTTGTTCTCTGTGCAAATATAAAACGTTATTTAAAATGTGCCACTAAGGGACAGACATAATATAATAAGCTATAAACACATGAAATAACCCTCTGCTACAAATAGCAGTGTTTCCCATCCAATCATAACATTAAATACCCCAAACATTCATATTCCTCCCTCTCCTCTTTGTGTTCCAGGCAAAATGTTCCTGCATGTACTAAACGCCATAGTAAATCACACTGAGTTTGCTTAAGTCCTCCCTCGACACTCCTGAATATCTTTTCCTCCACATAATATGCATGCATTTGTCATTTTTGTCATATTTCTTAATTTCCTGTGTGTACAATTATTTGTGATAATTTCTGACAGCATCGAGAGAGTCGTAAAAGAAAGGAGCAATTTCTCATCCGTGTCACTGGATGCACAGACACTGATTATGAAGACTGAATACCAAGCACGTCTATGGCATTTCTATATCCTCTTGTGCATGGTGCAAACTCTCTTTGTTTCTCTCTCTCCTTGCTCGCTCACACACTCACAAAAGCAGATCCATTTCTTGTCAGTGCATTTCAAGGCGCTGATGCGCCTGATATTGTAAAACAGCCTCGCACCGGCACACACACACACACACACACACACACACACACGCACACGCACACACACAGACAGACACAGACACAGACACAGACGGACAGACAGACAGACAGTGTCTTCACTCTAGAATTCACTGTGTCACTTCAGCTCTGGCAGTATGATGCTTCTTTGGAGTACCCTTCACTTCTGACAGGCTTTCTAATCGCATCTTAACAGGGCGCTGGCCATGAGCACTCTCTCTTTCATTCTCTTTCTCTTTTTTTCAGCTCTCAGATGAAGTGAGAGCTGTCATCTCCAATCATCAGCTAAAGGATATCATCCAGCATTCACTCAGCGACCTTGCGGACAATAGATCACTCAAAGGGTGAATGCACATGTAAGGGATCCTATAGAACAGTCATCACCACAGGTGGGTCACAGGTCAGCTCTGAGAATGGGATGGCAGGAAAAATATTGAACAAATGATAAACTGCAACTAACCATATGTGACTCTGGACCACAAAACCAGTCTTAAGTTGCTGGGGTATATTTAGGGCATATTTACAATAGCCAAAAATACATTGTATGGGTCAAAATGATTGATTTTTATTTTATGACAAAAATCATTAGGCTATGAAGTAAAGATCATGTTCCATGAAGATATTTTGTAAACTTCCATTTTCACTTGGACAACTTTAAAGGCGATTTTCTCAATATTTAGATTTTTTTGCACCCTCAGATTTTCAAATAGTTGTATCTCGGTCAAATTTTGTCCTATCCTAACAAACCATACATCAATGGAAAGCTTATTTATTCAGCTTTCAGATTATGTATACATCTTTGTATACATAATCTTTTTTGGACTGTTTCATATGTGCTACGAAAACCATATAAAGCAATAAAAGATAAAAATGTCATTGTATTTATACAAAGTATGAATAAATGAGTTTGTTAATAAATTTATGAAAAGATAAGCATAGCTTATATAGGCGTATATATGATTAAAATAAATGAAGATTATTGTGGAATTGTTGAATTGCTTGGGAAGTGGGGATTAATACAAACTGAACATGCACAGAACTACACATGTACATATTTATTCGTATTATGATTTATTTTGTATTAAAGAAGTGAATGACACTTGAAACCTGTGCAAGGGGTTCGCGTTATTTGAATCAGAATATGAAACAGTCACATGGTTGTGTGCGAAAACGAATCTTTGGACGTCACAGATCACGTGGTTTTTCCAAAATGAATCAAGCTCCGGTACAGTCCCTGCATCCCAGTGTTCATGCTATCCATCCTAAATAGTATGTGAAATTAGAATTAGTGTGTCCCAAAGCATAGTATGTTGAAAAGAGGATGCCAAAAGTCCCCGGATGGTCTACTATTTTAGATCGATTTTTGACATGTGGATCTGTGCACACTCTATGGCTAATATTACCCACAATCTATTGCGCTTTGACGAATGATTCGGTTGAGAACAACAAACACGAATAAAAAGCATTAAAAAAACTACAAACATGGTGGATGCACGTGACCGACGGTTAAATAGAGAGTTTTATATAAAGGGGTTTGAGTTACTAATGATCAACATTTAATCTCGTAAAAAAAATAAAATAATTAATGTTATCTGTGTTATATTTCATCTGCAACAGCAATGTGAACTTTTATAAACATCCGTTTGTTCGTTAACTTTGAAATGCATCATTGTGCAGAAAATATGAGCAGAGTTCTCTGCATGAAGACCACGGCTCGCAGATCAACGTGCTACTTCTTTTCTCTCCGATATGGTAAGAAGTGAAATGAAATGAAATGTGGAGGATGTTAACTGTGACAAGATGATTGACAGGCCAGTTTACAGTGACAGGGTGCGTGTAACAGGTGCGACAGAGCGCTCCGTTAAAGACGCAACTGTATGACATGATAGTATCCCAACAAACATGAGACGTCGGCCCGACGTGCAGATCATGTCGTTGAAAATACGTCCAACAATGACCACGTCTGAACTAAATTTTAACCTCTTAAAGACGTCAATATTGGACGTCCAAAAGACATCGAAAAAAGACGTCATAAAAACTTTCATTCTGGCTCTTCAGGGGACGTCATTTCAACGTCCGAAAAAGACGTTGAAATGACGTCGTTTGGACGTACCTTTGCTCAGTGGGATGTCCCAAAGCTTGTCTACTCTTCTACTACACACTCAAAAGTGTGTACTTTTTCTTCACCAAAAAAGTACATACTTTAAGGGCGTAGTATAAGTAGGCACATTGGGACGCAGCAAGTGTTTCTCTGTGAGATGTTTCGTTTTTTGGAAACAAGCTTCGAAGCCTCGATGCCGAACGTCACATCACTAGTGTCAGGTAAATTGCATATTATCGTTTTTTATTTGATTTTATGGACATTTGTGTTTACGTTTGTACTTTAAACAGTTTTGGTAATGTGTTGGGGCACACATGATGTCGAATTAGGGCTTGATGCGCTGTCGAACAGGTGGCTTGCTGTTTGCTAATAGGGAATCGAGTTCTCTTTCGCGCCTTTTGTGGTTGAATGGTGAAATACATATAAAATACCTGTTCTGGCCACGATTTGTGTATGCACATTTGGTCATGTCTTAAGTGGACGTAAATAGCTGGGGAAAATTGGTTGTGCGTAAGTATATTGGATCTATGCATTAGGTCCTAAAGTGACTGCAGCCTCATATGAATAATGGATACTTTCTGTGTCCTAAATGTTAATCAAACAACAAAAGAAGGTTTGGGCTATCATTTTTTTTTTGCTGTAGTATTAACATTTTACAATTTTCACTGGTGACTAACAATTTGTTATTGTAACTAACTTGTTTCCAGAAATATTAACTATTGTGATGTGTGTCGTTGTCATAAAATAAAATTACTCATACCATAATATAACATATTGGACCCCCATGTTCAGTGTAAAGTCTGGATTCAGATGCAAAACCAGTTGAGAACCACTGATCTAGAATCTCAGTTGCATTCATACAGAAACCTTATTCACACAAGCATCCTTCTCCATATCTGCTCTTCTCTTCCCATTTCTTGATTTTTTTACACACAAACACACACACACACACACACACACACACACACACACACACACACACACACACACACAC
>NW_015546147.1:82153-85835 GCF_001515605.1 Sinocyclocheilus anshuiensis | reverse complement strand
ACAAACAAACACACACTTTTCTTGTTGCCTCTGAGGGAGAATTTTAGTGTTGGTTATTTCGGGAGGATTAAAACGTCAGTGTGGGCTTAGATGGCTGTGATTGTGTCTAGGCTCAAGAGCGGGGCTCATTTGTAGCTGTCAGTCGGCATTGGCCTTTTCTCAGTAATGTAAAGATGGCAGTCTCTGTGGCCCCGTTTGACGCTGCAAGAGCGGTCTCGCAGATTATCATCTCAAAGGGACTGATAGCGGCTCGCTCCACCTTTGTGTGGCTGCCTCTCCAGCTGAGCGGAAGACCACCGACCCCCACAGTCTTCACTCCTGGAAACACTGCGACTTTGAAAAGTTTTACTGGTCGCATTAAAACCCTGTCAGAAAGTCTATATAGGGGAGATTTGTGGAATGCCTCCCACATTTTACAGGCTTTTGCGGGGAAAATAGGACTGTGTTATGGAACTTGACATATCTCATAACCTGCACAGTAAAAATGGTTTTGTGGTAATTAAGTGGTTTTACTCAAGGCAAAAAATATTTAATAGGTCTACATCAATCCAACTATATTGGGTTATACCAACAACAATATTTTTAAGGGTCAGATCAGGTAGAAATACAGTTGCTCCTTAAAGGGAAAAATGAAATTTCTTTCATCATTTGCTCACCTTTGTGTCGCTCCATGACAATATGACTGACTGACTTCTGCAGAACACAAAATAAATTAAAGACTGTTTTCTACGCTCTTGTCTATGCATTTACATTGAGGCCTAGGCTTTCAAACTTCAAAAAGAAGGCAAAAGTGCCATAATAAAAGCAGTCCATAACTTGTGCTATATGCAAAGTCTTCTGCAGCCATGCTTCACCCTTGTGTCAGAAATAGACCAACATTTGAGTCTCTAAATTAACTGAAGATGTTTGACAGCCTCTCTAACTCTTCTTGGAGAGAGAGAAGCTGAGATGTCTGAATCATAAAAGCATTGTTATTTTGAGTCATATCATTGCAATTGATCGAAAGACATTTTACACAAAACCAGTCTGAATGATTTATTTGTAATTTGGACTGATCTAATTCTTGAGTTTGAGTCAACTGATTATCATTAAAAAAATGACTCCAATTTTGGACTGTTTCTCATGCAATCAAAAAACTTAATAAGATTTGAAATTGAGCAAATAAGTCAAATGGACTGCTTTTATGATGCCTTTATCTTGTTTTTGTGTTTATTTTGAAAGCTCCAGTTTTTTTCGGATTGCATAGAAAAGATCATTGAAAACAAATTGTCTTCACATTTTCTCCTTACAGAAGAAAGCAAGTAATTTGGGGTTGGAAGAACATGAGGGCGAGTAAATGATGACAGAACTATCCCTTTAAGGTAACAACTGCACGTTTTCATATAATTTGCACAGACGGAGATAATGGATCTCAATGTTTTGTGGCTCTGAGATTGTAGTCTCACCTTATCAAACTTAGAAAGCACTGGGATCAGAAGATGTAGCCCGTCATGCTGACTGAAATTAAAATGACTATTTCTATAATGTCCTTTCAGCTTTGCTCTTTTGCCCCATGTCCTATTGCGAAAATCCAGTCAGAGATGATCAGACTTAGCATGATAGAACACAATTACAGTTATTGTTTATCTTATTAGCTTCTAATTGGATGTCTGCACGTCTCATTAAGATTGTACAAAGTCCCAATGTATTCCTCCTTATGTTCCCTTACTTTCACTTCCCACACACATAGTGGAGTCATGGATGTGCAATGTTGGCACTTCAAACAGAGAAGTCCACAAACACCCCTTTCCCTCGCTTTTCTGAATAATGCATTTCTCAATGGTTAAGGGCAAATTTACTGCTGCATGTCCCTGTACATCTCCTCCACAGATCATTGATTAAAATGGTAATTTATTGTTTTTTTTCTGTATGCTATGAATATTATTGATCTGTGTGTTTGTGGCTGTGCTCTCTCATCTATCTTCCTTTGAGTGACTTGTTTAGATTTTGCTCCCCTTGAAATGTAAGAATTGATTACAATTCCTATAGCAGCAGACAGCCTCTGCCTCCTCTTCAGCCTCGCTGACCTTGGCGCAGAGAAAAAGACGCGAGCGCAAGACGAGAGAGGAGTTCTGTCCCCCATTCTCTTTCTCTCTCTCTCCTCCACTTCAACCTCTCCACTTCAAGGCTATTGCGATGCGTTTCATGACTCTTAAACTGTGGTAGTGTATTACCTTAAAGACCACAGGCAATCTGAAGGCCTTCATTTTGACACTCCAGAATTAATCAATTTACTGCCAAAAGCAGATCCATTTCTTGTCAGTGTATTTCAAGGCGCTGATGTGCCTGATATTGTAAAACAGCCTCGTACCGACACACACACACACACACACACACACACACACACCCCTACCGACCGACCCTCTTCTCTTTTCTTGCCTCCCCTGAGATGCTGTGTGTTGGAGGACATCGATTTATTTTACATAGTAATACAAACAGTGGGAGGGAACAGGTCACCTCAGCTATTGCCACCTGTGCGTCGGTATGAAGCACATGGCACAGGTCAGTGAAGCCTTTTCTGCTTGAGTGGCTGCTGCATATTTCATAGTACGCATGAAGAATGCCAGCCGTGGGGACGTTAAAGTGTAAAAAGTGTAGAAGGAAGTGAAGCAGCACTGTTCTGCTCGACTCCAGTAGAGGGAGGTGCATGCCTACTGTTGAGCTGCAGGCTTTGTCTCTGAGGACAGGAACCAGAATTAGATTCCTTCAGGGATGAATAAGTGATCATCACACATGCATTTAAGGAGGATGTGTAGATGCAGTGTGTATGGCTTTCTTTTCTGATAAAAGATCTGTGGACTGATGTATTACTATTTGTGACCCTGGACCACAAAACCATTCATAAGTCGCACGGGTTTATTTGTAGCAATAGCCGACAATACAGTGTATGGGTCAAAAGTATTATTGTTCTTTTATGCCAAAATCATTAGGATATTAAGTAAAGATCATGTTCCATGAAGATATTTTTTTATTTTCTTAACGTAAATATATAAAAAAATTATCATTAGTAATATGCGTTGCTAAGAACTTCATTTGGGCAAATTTAAAGGCGATTTTCGCAATTTTTTTTATGTTTTTGCACCCTGAGATTCCAGATATTCAAATAGTTGTATCTCTGCCAAATATTGTCATATCCTAACAAACCATACATCAATGGAAAGCTTGTTTATGCAGCTTTCAGATGGTGTAAATCTCAAAAAAAAAAAATAAAAATAATAATTTGACCCTTATGACTGGTTTTGTGCAAGGTTATTTTCCTAAACAAAAACTAAAACTAATACTGATTGATGAAAAAACAATTTCGTAAACTGAAATAAAATAAAAACGTAAAAATAATTGAAAAACTAAAACGAAACTAAACTAACAACAGTTATTGAAAAACTAACGTCTCAGGTTACTTATGTAACAATGGTTCCCTGAGTAGGGAACGAGACACTGCGTCCTCTAGGGGTCGCTATGGGGAACGCCTCATCGTGACCCGTGTCTGAAGCATACATTGAAAAAACACCAACTCGTTGGCCGGCGACAGCCATGACGTCACTACCGGTGCGACTATAGTATAAATAGGCGCCGGGAGCACACATCATTCACTTCTTCGTCTGAAGCTTGCGTCCGCAGCATGGCAAGAAACCTAGAGGACGCA
>NW_015546147.1:74943-81219 GCF_001515605.1 Sinocyclocheilus anshuiensis | reverse complement strand
TAGTCGCACCGGTAGTGACGTCATGGCTGTCGCCGGCCAACGAGTTGGTGTTTTTTCAATGTATGCTTCAGACACGGGTCACGACGAGGCGTTCCCCATAGCGACCCCTAGAGGACGCAGTTCGAAGTTCCCATGAAAGGGAACTGACGTTTTAGTAATCATTACATTCTCACCCCTTGGCGGAAAAATATACGAGCTGTGTGGAGGTTTAGGGAAATAGTCTACCTGTAGGCCTAATGGTGCATCACGCACATGGGGTTATCTGATGGAGAGACGCAAAGCAGTTTAAAGCCTGCACGGGTCCTGTTTGGTAAACGTGCACCAGCAGTACCTACTTAACAGAACACCCAACCCATTATCTGACAGCAGCACTAATTTAATTCTGTACCAGACCAGAACCGTTTGACATAAAGACACCACAGTTACAATATCATGATTATGGTTAAATAAGGAAAGACATATAACCAAATCAGGCTACATTTATTTTCATACTAAATATCTCAGCACACATCATTGGATATGACACGACTTGTGTAGATTAATTTAGTAAAAAAAAGGCTTGCCTGCTTTCTTTAGCGTATACTTGTATAGGCCTACTTTTACTATCTAATCAATTTCAGTATGCGTTAATTTTGTGTCGCTATTTGTTTGCCTCACTAAGGTTAAATTATGCCTACGTCTTTCTTTGGCCTGCGCTCTGGAAGTGATCTGTTAATTCTGCTAAACTTTAATTAAAACTGAAACTAAAACTGAAACTAAACTATATAAAAACGAAATAAAAATGCGTTCACAAAATAAAAACTAAACCAAAACTAAACTAAAACTAACAAAAATATGAATGAAACTAAAGAAAAACAAACAAACAAACACACAATTTATTAGACTAAAAATGTATTGTGGTGTAACCGTCAAGTAAAAAAACAACAACATATTTTCCTTTAAAATATTGAACGTTGAAAACGTGAGTGTACACATATTACATGTTTTCAAAAATATTTCTTAAGGTACAAAGTATTGTTCTTACATGTATCAGTAATTATTAATCTATAAGCATCATTATGCTTACAACCTTATTTAATGACCTAAATTTGCTTTGTCATAAAAAAGGTCAAATTACCTGACACACAGCCATGAGGGTCTGCAGTAGTGTTGACTGCAGCACATGAATTGTGTTTGTCATAACGGACAAAATATATATATATTTTTAAACTGAAGTTCTCAGCAAGGATTTCGGTTAAACTTTATTTTGATAGTCCTCTTTAGACAGTCTACTAACTATAAGTAACTTTGCAACTACATGTCAACTAATTCTCATTCATTTGCAACTACATGTCTACCAAGTCTCAGAGTAGACTGTTAGGTTAGGTTTAGGGTTAGTAGAATAAGTTGACATAGTCGGTTAGTTGTATGTTGTGGACCCATCAAAATAAAGTGTTAGAAGATATTGAGCAGACAGTCTACTAATACTCTAATGACTGCTAGTTGACATGTAGTTGCAAAGTTACTTACTGGTAGTAGAATGTCTAAAGTGGACTATCAAAATAAAATGTTACCAGGATTTCTTTTCTTTTCTTTTCTTTTCTTTTCTTTTCTTTTCAATCAAAATCACATTGAGGCATTAAAGAGAAATCCAGAAAGGTCAGGCTCCTCATATTTGTGAACAAGGCAGTAATGTTCTTTTACACAGCCCAAATACTTTTAAGTACATTTTAGTGTTACTGGACATGGTACAAAGTTTCACAAGACTTTTACATGTGAGCTTTAAATGTCTGTGAAATGTATATGGCATATCACAGTTTTCAGCTTTCAGCACGAATACAGGAGCTGTCACACTTCCATTACTTTAGTTGGTGGCAACAGCTGTGCATCTTTGTTTAAGTGTCTGTTTGGTGGAGCTGACATTGTACATAGTTTGTCTAAAACAACTCATAGAAATTGACAGAGACAGTGTTCAACACTCTAAAGGCGAGCTATTTTTACACAGCTGTCTCTGAAGATCCTTCTAAAAGACAAGTGACAGGCAGGTATAACTCAAAACTGGCCTGCCATCTCCAAAGATAACGCCACTATCTCAGCTACCTGGAACTGTTTTGCTTCAGAGCTGTCAAATTTGTCAGCAGGAGACAGGGGAGTGTCGATGACAGTTACAGCTCACACTTAAGTCATGTTCTTTCTTTTTTTCTTTTTCTTTTTCTTTTTCACTCGTCGCCTCTGGTAAAGTGAGCATGAAAGTGGTGAGCTGTGGCAATGTTGCTACCCATTGTCGGTATTAAAGCACAAAACAAGCTGTCACTGAAAGCCAAGCCACGCTCCTGACGGGCTTGGGAGCCTTAGCGTGATGCTGTGAAACGCAAAACAAATAAAGCGTGTGCGCCTCTAATAACTTTCGAATAAATAAATCATATTTACAAATCACTCCATTATTAAGGGGAGCGACAGCAAGCGCCACAAGCGCACTCTCCTTCTCGGTATGTGCCCAAAGCCCAAGGCACAGCTGTCAAACATGGTAACAATTACAATAGATATCACTGCAAATGAAGCAAATCAATCACCTCTCCAGCCCCCACCCCCCTCCATCACCTTCTCAAAGAGAGAATAAACAATCATTAACATTCTCCAGCGCCAATAAGGTCTGTTTTGCTCTGGGAGGCTCACATTCTCATTTGGGATCCACAAATGGGGGTGGAGAGGGGGATGAGTGGAGTCCCATAAGCCCTTGCTGTGGGAAGTTTACTCTTCTCTCTGCAGTCTGCCAGGTCCCCCCCTAAGAGCCCACCGTCTACCTGTTCACATCCCTGGCATCACATCAGTTAGTGGAGATTTAAAGAATCGTTTCACCGGAACCCGTTCGGGGGGTTGGGGGGCCTAATTAGTCCAGAGCAGAACATGCTCGTGGAGAAGTGATTGCCAGACCAACCCTCAGAAAAAGAGCTGTGAAGTGTAGTTTTGGAGAGCAGCAGGATGCAACGATTAGTTCCACCACAGACGCAACAAGAGGAGAAACAGAGACAGTTGTTTTGACTCCTTAATACCTTCCCACTGTTCTAGGCTGGAGCCAGAACAAACCAAACTCAATAGAGAGGACTTCTCTCCTCGAGTGCAGTCTGCATCACAGCTGTTGTTATCAGACACACTAGTGTGAAAAATCAGTTTCTTTCCAATGCTTCAAATAATATATAGAAATACTGAATGCTTTTTATTACTTTGTAATATTTGTTAATATTATATAAAACGTGACATGAAAACTGACTTGAGTTTTTGATATGAGTATGCCGGCAAATCTATGCCAAAAAGAACCAAGTGCACCAGTAAATGTTTACGTGCACGGTAAATTGCTTCCGCAAGAGGATAACAGATCCACGCATGAGGAAACGTGAGCCTGCGAGCTCTTTTTATACACTCGTGAGCTCATCACATCACCTGCGCGCACAATACAAGCCCTCACGAGTGAGGATATGTCTCATCGCACGCGCGTGATCATCCCCCTCATTCTTGCGCTCTGTATTTTTTCACCTGCTTGGTTTTGCTCACGCGAACACTTTTATTTTTGTGGGGCGGGACTTGCTCTTTTAATTGTAATCTCAAACGTTAATTGTAATCTCAAACGTCAAACATTAATTACTTCCCCTTTTCCCGGAAGTCAGCTGCGATTGGACGCCTGTGAAAAGACGATCCATAATTCACATGTGACCTGAGACATGCATGGAAGTTGTCTTTTTTTTTAAATTTATAAATATAACATAGCTTTTTTAATGAAAATTAATTGCATGCTTTGTCAATAGAATAGATCTTTAGCAGAAAGTTTATTAACATAAATTCTTTCGTTTACTAGTGATTGCAATCTTGTGATGCTATGAATTTAAAACACCACATAAACCCTTTTTATAGATTGTAATGACAAATTTCCATGGTTAGCATGCTAAATTTTATACAACACAATCCTTTGGATTATATTAACTTCGCAAAATACAAATAAAATAAAACTAATAGTCAACTTGTTGCTATAACTCAAATTAGTTGTAGTTCACCACTATATTACCATTGTATGCTTGTCCATTAAATAATTGTAAGTGTACATAATTGTAAATCCCAAATTGGTTTTTCAGGCCATGTACTTGAATGCAGCAAATAACACTCCTTGGTCTCCCCTCGCCCTTACGTTAAAAATAAATAAATAAATAAATGTAATATATTTACAAGCATACAATTTGTGTTTTTAGTTTCTTTCTTGTTACTATGAATACCTTGACAGTAAACCAAATGTTTGAACTGCTTCTGAGAAGAAGTGGTAAGTTGTTGATGCCTGGTTGTTATTTGCTGCATTCAAGTTCATGGTCAAAAGTATTGGCAGTGACATAAATTTTGTGTTTTGCAAAGTTTGCTGCTTCAGTATTTGTAGATTATTTCTCCACATGTTATATGGTATACTGAAAAACAATGATTAGCATATCATAAGTTTTAAAGGCTTTTATTGGCAAAAAAATATAATGAGTCAATATTTACAGTGTTGACCCTTGTTCTTCATAACCTCTGCGATTCGCTCTGGCATGCTGGATATTAGCTACTGGGCCAAATCCTGATGGTGATCCATTCTCGCCTTATTAGTTCTCGGAATTGATCAGAATTTGTGGACTTCGGCTTGTCCACTTGCCTTTTGAGGACTGACCACAGGTTCTCTGTGGGATTGAGATCCGGGGAGTTACCTGGCCACAGATCCAAAAATTCAATGAAATGATCTTCGAGTCACTTCTTTATCACTTTTGCTTTGTGACATGGTGCTCCATCATGCTGGAAAAAGCACGGATCATCACCAAATTGCTCATGGATCGTTGGAAGAAGTCGTTCTTTCAGGACGTTTGGATACCATTCTTTATTCATGGCAATGTTTTTGGGCAGAATTATGAGAGAGCCCACTCCCTTGGTTGAAAAGCAACTCCACACAGGACTCATGGTAGCGTTCACCTTTCTTCTCCGAACAATCGATTTTCCAGATGTCCCAAACAGTCAGAAGGGAGCTTTTATGGTTATTTAGAATGGTTATTTTTCTTACAAAAACGCATCGATTCGCTACAGGAGGCCTTTGTTCACCCCCCCGGAGCTGTGTGAGGCACTTTTTATTATGGATGGATGCGCTTTATTTCACTTATTTTGGACAGATGAACTGCAACACCCGCTGACTGCCATTAAACAGCTTGGAAGATCAAAGACAATTTATAATATAACTCCGACTGCCATGAAACAGCTTGAAAGATCAAAGACAATTTATAATATAACTCCGACTGGATTCATCTGAAAAAAGAAAGTCATATACACCTAGGATGCCTTGAGTGTGAGTAATTCATGGGCTAATTTTAATTTTTGGGTGAACTAACCCTTTAAGGGTAGTAATTCGTAACCTTAAGGTATGAATTTGTAGGCCTATTAGGGATAAAAAAGGAACAAATATGTCCTTTTAAAGTCGGCATGAAACGGAAGTTGCGATTGTCTTTTCTTCCCTACTGTGACGTAAACAGCGCGCGCGAGAGAGAGAGATTGCCTGAATGACTGAACGCGTCCTCCATCAGGTTAAGTCATATTCATGAAAAAAATGTGTTTGTGATGTCCTAAGAGTAATGTTGTAGTAATATACTAATATATTTTCAATGTTTAGGGGTAACATACTCCCTCATAACTGGTGTCAGTGCTATAAAGTGAAGCATCAGCTTCAAATTTTTTTAATGTGACTTTACAATCGATATTGATGTCCTTTAGCACAGTATTCTGAATGATGATAATAATGGAGTGCTACTGATAGCCTAACAGATAGCCTACTAGCAGCTTAATGCTCAACTACGTTAATAAAGACAAAACTATCTAGCATATTTACAGATGAAACTGACCTGCACTTGAAGCCCTGAACAGGCCAGTGATGTAGCTACATTTCACTGCTTCTTCTGGCCGCTTCCTCATCGAGTCCCAAGCATTGGTTCTGTGGAATATAAATCGCAGCACGTTTCAGATGAAAAAAAAAACGTGACTTCTATTTCTGAAAATATCACAGGAGATTTATATCGAGTGGTTCCCTGCATTATTACAGCAAAGCGCGCGATTACAGTAGCCAACTAAGCCGCTGCAATGAAGCAGCTCTAATGCTATTAAATTAAAGATGATGTATATTGTATGTATTATGTATTATCGAATAAAAAAATCGGAAATGATCACTTTGGTACATTGAGAAGGCATAAATATAAAATATTAATAATAATAATAATAACTAAAAAAAAAAAAAACATGGCA
>NW_015546147.1:66559-74662 GCF_001515605.1 Sinocyclocheilus anshuiensis | reverse complement strand
ACAAATACGTGCACGCGTTGCGCGTGTTTTGCTTGCTTGAGTGTTTCTGCATTATATGAGTGGCTTTGGAATATAAATCGCAGCACGTTTCAGATGAAAAAAAAAACGTGACTTCTATTTCTGAAAATATCACAGGAGATTTATATCGAGTGGTTCCCTGCATTATTACAGCAAAGCGCGCGATTACAGTAGCCAACTAAGCCGCTGCAATGAAGCAGCTCTAATGCTATTAAATTAAAGATGATGTATATTGTATGTATTATGTATTATCGAATAAAAAAATCGGAAATGATCACTTTGGTACATTGAGAAGGCATAAATATAATATATTAATAATAATAATAATAAAAAAAAAAACAACAACGGGGCAGCGGGCCAAATCAGCCGCCAGGCCACCGGGAATTCTCCCGGTGCTCCCGATGGCCAGTCCGGGCCTGCATGTGACTTATGGATCGCCATTTCACAGGCGTCTAATCACAGCTGACTTCCGGAAAAGGGTAACCAATGGCGTTTGAGATTACAATTAAAAGAGAAAGTCTCGCCCCACGACTGTCAAAAAAAAGAAAAATGTGTTGGCATGAGCAAAAGCAAGTAGGTGAAAAAATACGGAGCTCGAGAATGAGGGGGATGATCACACGCATGCAATGAGACATATCCTTGCTCGCAAGGGCTTGTATTGCGCGCTCAAGTGTTTAAAAAGAGCTCTCAGGCTCCTGTTTCCTCACACATGGATCTGTTATCCTCTCGCAGAAGCAATTTACCGTGTAAGTAACCATAACTAGTGCACTCGGTTCTTTTTGCCATAGATTTGCTGGTATATTAGGAGTAATAGAAAATGAGAATGAGAAATTAATGGTCATATATGAAAGCTATGAATGATTATCTTGTTTAAAATATATTTAAGAAGGTACATTTACTTTTTACTAGGAAACAAATGTCTTGGTTAAAAAAAAGCATATACATTAAATTGAGAAGCAAAACTCCATAAAGGTTAGTTTACTCAAAAACATAATATATATTATGCACCGATGGTATCGGTATCGGGCCTGATACTGAGCTCCTGTACTCGTACTCATACTCGTTAAAATGCCCGATACCAAACGCCGATACAACACAGCATGTGATAAGTGCCATATTCAGACAAAGAAACACCGACAACAGAACAACAGGCAGCAGAATGGAGTTATTAGAGATTAAGGATGTCTACAAAGTATATGTATGCAATGAATATAATGTTAAACATTCAGTATTAATGCCTGTATAGCTGATGTGCACGAGCTGATAAGCAAAGCACACTGAGTGGATTGAGCGTGCGGCGGCGCATATGCACGAGCTTGTCGAGTCAAGTGAATATACTTTTCTCACAGACATCACTGGAAAGTTTGTAGTTCAGTCAGATATATGTCAAAAACAAGTAAGTAAAACAATGCACAAGTTACAACACGGTAGAGAGAGAGAGAGAGAGAGAGAGAGAGCACTTCTGTTGTGTGATCTTTGATGTTCACTCACTTAGCACACGCATCCTTTGGATTAAAACTAAATCGTAAAAATAAGACCATTTATAAGGGCATTAACTACAAACATAATTTCACGAGTTCACACTTACATATAATGAAAAGAGTAAAGGTTATACGTATTTGGCGTTGCAAAGCTTAAAATTGGTGGGGTGCTGGACGTCGCTTGTAGTAGCGGCACTGCTGAGGCTTTAGAAGAGAGAACTAGAGGCTTCTGCTGAAGCGGGCACTGCTATGGCATCTGAAAAGAGAAAATGGCTTCTGCGGAAGCAAGCACCGCTGCGGCATAGTAAAATACAGACAAAGGTTCCTGCGGGAGCGGGAACTGCTGCGGAGCTCCTGCGGGAGCGGGCACTGCTGCGGCAGTTTGGGAATTAGGTAAGGCTCCTGTGGGAGCGGGAACTGCTGAGGCAGTGGGGAAATATGGAAGAGCTCCTGCGGGAGCGGGCACTGCTGCGGCAGTTTGGGAATTAGGTAAGGCTCCTGTGGGAGCGGGAACTGCTGAGGCAGTGGGGAAATATGGAAGAGCTCCTGCGGGAGCGGGCACTGCTGCGGCAGTTTGGGAATTAGGTAAGGCTCCTGTGGGAGCGGGAACTGCTGAGGCAGTGGGGAAATATGGAAGAGCTCCTGCGGGAGCGGGCACTGCTGCGGCAGTTTGGGAATTAGGTAAGGCTCCTGTGGGAGCGGGAACTGCTGAGGCAGTGGGGAAATATGGAAGAGCTCCTGCGGGAGCGGGCACTGCTGCGGCAGTTTGGGAATTAGGTAAGGCTCCTGTGGGAGCGGGAACTGCTGAGGCAGTGGGGAAATATGGAAGAGCTCCTGCGGGAGCGGGCACTGCTGCGGCAGTTTGGGAATTAGGTAAGGCTCCTGTGGGAGCGGGAACTGCTGAGGCAGTGGGGAAATATGGAAGAGCTCCTGCGGGAGCGGGCACTGCTGCGGCAGTTTGGGAATTAGGTAAGGCTCCTGTGGGAGCGGGAACTGCTGAGGCAGTGGGGAAATATGGAAGAGCTCCTGCGGGAGCGGGCACTGCTGCGGCAGTTTGGGAATTAGGTAAGGCTCCTGTGGGAGCGGGAACTGCTGAGGCAGTGGGGAAATATGGAAGAGCTCCTGCGGGAGCGGGCACTGCTGCGGCAGTTTGGGAATTAGGTAAGGCTCCTGTGGGAGCGGGAACTGCTGAGGCAGTGGGGAAATATGGAAGAGCTCCTGCGGGAGCGGGCACTGCTGCGGCAGTTTGGGAATTAGGTAAGGCTCCTGTGGGAGCGGGAACTGCTGAGGCAGTGGGGAAATATGGAAGAGCTCCTGCGGGAGCGGGCACTGCTGCGGCAGTTTGGGAATTAGGTAAGGCTCCTGTGGGAGCGGGAACTGCTGAGGCAGTGGGGAAATATGGAAGAGCTCCTGCGGGAGCGGGCACTGCTGCGGCAGTTTGGGAATTAGGTAAGGCTCCTGTGGGAGCGGGAACTGCTGAGGCAGTGGGGAAATATGGAAGAGCTCCTGCGGGAGCGGGCACTGCTGCGGCAGTTTGGGAATTAGGTAAGGCTCCTGTGGGAGCGGGAACTGCTGAGGCAGTGGGGAAATATGGAAGAGCTCCTGCGGGAGCGGGCACTGCTGCGGCAGTTTGGGAATTAGGTAAGGCTCCTGTGGGAGCGGGAACTGCTGAGGCAGTGGGGAAATATGGAAGAGCTCCTGCGGGAGCGGGCACTGCTGCGGCAGTTTGGGAATTAGGTAAGGCTCCTGTGGGAGCGGGAACTGCTGAGGCAGTGGGGAAATACAGAAAAGGCTCTTGCGGGAGCAGGCACTGCTGCGGCAGTGGGGAAATATGGAAGAGCTCCTGTTGGAGCGGGCACTGCTGCGGCAGTGGGGAAATGCGGAAGAGCTCCTGCGGGAGCGGGCACTGCTGCGGCGGTGTGGGAATTTAGGTAAGGCTCCTGCGGGAGCGGGAACTGCTGCGGCAGTGGGGAAATACAGAAAAGGCTCCTGCGGGAGCGGGCACTGCTGCGGTAGTGGGGAAATACGGGGGAAACTCCTGCAGGAGCAGGAACTGCTGCGGCAGTGGGAAAATACAGAAAAGGCTCCTGCGGGAGTGGGCACTGCTGTGGCAGTGTGGGAATTAGGTAAGGCTCCTGCGGGAGCGGGGTGCTGCTGGGATGGCTGGAGTGAGGATGGGTCGTTGGGCCGTTATAGGTGGATTAGGTGGTGTTAAAAAGAGTTTAGCTATGGTGGGTCTTTTGAGTGAACGGGGCTGTGCTGACGTTAAAGGGGTTGGCCGATGAGGGTTCGGTGGGCTTCCTTGATGTGGGAGTGGTCTGATCGAATGTAGCTCTTGAAAGCTTCTGACGACTAGCGACCGAGTGCTTGTATCTGCTGCTGGGAGAGGCCTTTTTGGGCCGCTGTGGTTGCCGCGCCAATTCGGAATGAATGGCTGGAAAAAATTATCGGCTGGGGTACCGGATAGGAGCAGAACTGACTTAAGGTGCTTTTGAAACCAGAAACGAGTGACGGGGCAGTTGGAGTCGTCTGTAAAAAGGGGGTCGGATGGGAGTTTGGACTGTGATTTCCTGAGCTGGATGAAGGCTAGGAGGGCTTGGTATGGTAGTATGGGTGATTGTAGGTTGAAAATGAAAATTAAATGGCCTTTCTTGGTCTTACTTTGCTTAATGAAGTAAGCAATGGTTTCGTCATCCAGCACCGTTAGATCAGAGATAGTGGGGTGGATGTTTGGATTAAAGCTAGATGTGATAGTGAGCTCTGAGCATCTGAGAAAACCAAAGAAAGCCATGATGAACATGGCGTCAAGCGTGCGGGCAGTGTGAATGGAATGATAACCTCTGCGGAGGGTAGAAATACATTTGGTCAATATTTGTAAGGTAATGGGTTGCCTGGTGTCTGGGCGAGTGGGATGGGCTCTTTGGATACCTTTGATGAGTAGGGAGGTCTGAGAATTGGCTATCTGGGGTGAGGGTGAACCATATAAGAGTTTGTGGAAAAATTGGATTCCACTTAGATAACTCTTAATGGAGCTGATTTGTAGGTTTTTGTTGATGTTAAGGTGAGAGATGAATGAGGTGATGGCGAGCAAGGAAAAGTCGGGGAATGGCAGGTTGTAGGCAGAGTGAAATGCTTTAAAGCACTTCCAAGCTGTTAGGTAAGATTGTAGGGTCCTGGGGGAGACGGCTTGAAGAATAGAATTGAGGGAAGCTTCGAGGAGAGGTCTCAGTGGATGATTTATGGGAATATCAGTTCTGAATAGGGAGGTACTGGGGTTGGGACTGGATCCGCCTCTGGTGCCAACGTTCTGAATTTCTGGAAGGCAAAGCGAGAGAGAGAGTCAGCTCTTTGGTTTTTTGAACCAGGAATATGTTTTGCAGTTATAATGAATTGGTCGCAAACCGAGATCCAAATCAGGCGTCTTAACAAAGGCATTAGGGCGGGTGAATGGGAACGGCCTTTATTGATGCAGTGCACGGTAGCCTCGTTGTCGCAGTGGATAATGATGCTGGTGGCGGACCACTCCTTACCCCACAGAAGGGCTGCGACGACTAAGGGATATAGCTCGAATAGAGCTGAGGATTTTAGTTGCTGTGGTAAGTCTAACAGCTGGGGGGGCCACGTAGATGCGAACCAGTGGCCTTGGTAAAATCCTCCGAAACCGACGGAGGGGGCGGCATCAGTAAATAACTTAATGTCGACTGGGGAAGAAATTAAGTTATTATAAAAGAAAGATAGGCCGTTCCATTGTTTAAGAAAGGATATCTATAAGCTGAGCTCGTTGCAGCACGAGTCAGTTAGTGATATTTGATCATCTAGTGCGTGGGCAGAAGACGTGAGAGAGAGGAGGTGTGAGATAAAAGGGCGGCCATTGCGAAATTTAGATGACCGAGGATGGCTAGCAGCTCGCGTTTGGAGCAGCTTGGGTGGTCTAATAGGGTGGAAGCAACCAAAATCGTCCTATCAATTTTTTCCTTTGGCAGGGAAGCCTGGAATTTTTGTGAATCTAAGTTGATAGATTTTTTTTTTGTCTTGGGCGAGAGGAATCCCGAGCTCAGCAAAAAGCTTTTGGGTTGTCAAAAAGATGCGCGGCTGGGATGGAGTCGGGAGGCGAGATGATTAAGAAATCGTCTAAAAGATAGATCAGGTAAGGTATTGCGTAATTGTTGGAGAGAATCCAGCATATTGCCTCTGACAACATGTCGAAAATTTTAGGGCTGCTTCTGCAGCCGAAAGTGAGTCGGACAGAAAAGTAAAATTTATTATGCCAGCGGATGCCGAATAAATGCCAAAAATCTTGGTGAATGGGCATCACTTTAAAGGCGAAGGTGATGTCGACTTTGGCCAGCCAAGCGCCGCGACCCGCATCTTTGATCAGGGAAATGGCTTGGTCAACATCATGGTAGTGGAGAGAAAATTCTTTGAGCAGAATGAGGCTGTTAATGCTTGGGAATGGGGAATTATGCGGGGATGAGAGATCGATTATGAGGCGTTTTTTAACTGAGAATTTCCTGGTAGCTACACCGATGGGGCTAACACGGAAAACATTAAAGGGAGGGACGGAAAAGGGGCCAATCATGAAGTTTGCGTCGGTTTCTTTTTTAATTAGTCAATCGACAAATCCTCCGAAACCGACGGAGGGGGCGGCATCAGTAAATAACTTAATGTCGACGGGAGAAGAAATTAAGTTATTATAAAAGAAAGATAGGCCGTTCCATTGTTTAAGAAAGGATATCCATAAGCTGAGCTCGTTGCAGCACGAGTCGGTTAGTGATATTCGATCCTCTGAGATTTTTGTGAATTTAAGTTGATACCCAAAAATTCGATGGAGGTGCTCGGGCCTGCGGTTTTTTCTTGAGCGAGAGGAATTCCGAGCTCAGAAAAAACCTTTTGGGCTGTCAAAAGATGCGCGGCTGGGATGGAGTCGGGAGGCGAGATGATTAGGAAATCGTCTAAAAGATGGATCAGGTAAGGTATTGCGTAATTGTTGGATAGGATCCAACATATTGCTTCTGACAACATGTCGAAAATTTTAGGGCTGCTTCTGCAGCCGAAAGTGAGGCGGACAGAAAAGTAAAATTTATTATGCCAGCGGATGCCAAATAAATGCCAAAAATCCGGGTGAATAGGCATCACTTTAAAGGCAGAGGTGATGTCGACTTTGGCCAGCCAAGCGCCGCGACCCGCGTTTTTGATCAGGGTAATGGCTTGGTCAATGTCATGGTAGTGGAGAGAAAATTCTTCGAGCGGAATGAGGCTGTTAACGCTTGGGAACGGGGAATTATGCGGGGATGAGAGATCGATTATGAGGCGTTTTTTACCTGAGAATTTCCTGGTAGCTACACCGATGGGGCTAACGCGGAAAACATTAAAGGGGGGGACGGAAAAGGGGCCAATCATAAAGTTTGCGTCCATTTCTTTTTTAATTAGAAGGTCGACTGTTTCGGGTTCGGCGAGAGCGGACTGGAGATTGGGGCAGATGAGGCTTTGGGAGGGGAGATTTCCGACATGAAAGCCATGTGAGAGACCTGATAGTAGATGATCCGTGAAAAGGGAGTCAGGGTGATGAAGCAATTCTGAAGACAAACGAGAAACATTTACAGGAGTCGATAAGTATTGTTTAACATTTTTATTTGCAGCTTTTTGCACTGGACATATCAAGCGGGAGTGAGCGCCGCCACAAAAATTGCAAACATGCATGAAACGGCAGCGCTGCCTTGAGCATCTGCCAGTGTTGAAACTGGCGCAGACCTGGCTATCAGAGGGAGCTCAGCGGCGGCGGTAGTTGGAAGTGGGTGGGAAAGGAGTGGTTGGAATGTCTAGGAGACGCGGGACGTAGCTGGTGGATTTGGGTTGGGATGGCTCGGGGCAGGGGGAATAGATGGGTTGATTAGAGGGCATGTAAAGGTGGAGTGGGCAATGGATCGGCAGACCGCGCAAGATATGTTGCGGCAGCCTAAAAAGACTGTTATGGAGTTCGGTGTCCACGGCCCCCCAGTAAGGACATTGGTTCCACTGGGCCACTCGGATGGCGCATTTAGCTGCAAATAATTTGTGGTAAGTGTAAAAGTGAGAACCGCCGTATGATAACACGAGTTCGGCGACTATCGCGAGATAATCGACGAGCTCGCGTCTCCTGTGAGGAAAAACAGTGCAGATGACTTCTATGTAACGGGTGAAAGCGATCGTGAATTCGGCAAATGATAAAATACGTGATGGGTTGTGAGCTGTGTTTTTTAAAGTGACAGAAAATCTGCCGCAGTCGATTTGGCGATCTGCAGACGAAGGTGAAATTGGTGACAAAAGGGAAAAAAGATCTACATCCGCACCTGCCAAGATCTGTGTCCTGATGTTGCTGGCCACGGGGGCTGGTTCCAAGGCGAGGGCGTTCGGAGGGGTGGGTAGGGGCGTGGCGGAAGAAAGTGAGAAGGAAGAGCGAGCGAGGGGAAGTGGAAAGGTAGTCGCCGGAACCGCTTGCGGAGGCACGCTCACGCTTGGGGCAATTCCGGGGACGGAATAGGAAGGGGGAAAGAGAGGGGGAATGACGGGCATCGGGGCCTGCGTCATTAGCGGAGGCATGCTCGCGCTAGGGACAGTTCCGGGA
>NW_015546147.1:60879-62222 GCF_001515605.1 Sinocyclocheilus anshuiensis | reverse complement strand
GAAATACAGAAAAGGCTCCTGCGGGAGCAGACACTGCTGCGGCAGTAGAGAAATACAGAAAAGGCTCCTGCGGAATCAAACACTGCTGCGGCAGTTGGGAAATATGGAAAAAACTCCTGCGGGAGTGGGGACTGCTGCGGCAGTGTGGGAATTAGGTAAGGCTCCTGCGGGAGCGGGGTGCTGTTGGGATGGCTGGAGTGGGGATGGGCCTTTATAGATGGATTAGGTGATGTTAAAGGGGGTTAGCTATGGTGGGTCAGGAGTTCGAGTGAACAGGGATGGACTGGCGTTAAAGGGGGTCGGCTGATGGGGATTCGGTGAGCTTCTTTGATATGGAAGCGGTCTGACCGCACGTAGGTCTTGAAGGCCTCTGGCTTCTGAAAGCTTCTGACAAAATTGGTGTCCTGATGTGGCTGGCTACGGGGGGTGGTTCCAAGGCGAGGGCGTTCGGAGGGGTGGGTAGGGGCGTGGCGGAAGAAAGTGAGAAGGAAGAGCGAGCGAGGGGAAGTGGAAAGGTAGTCGCCGGAACCGCTTGCGGAGGCACGCTCACGCTTGGGGCAATTCCGGGGACGGAATAGGAAGGGGGAAAGAGAGGGGGAATGACGGGCATCGGGATCTGCGTCATTAGCGGAGGCATGCTTGCGCTTGGGACAGCTCCGGGAGCGGAAGAAAAGGAGGAAAAAAGAGAGGGGGAATGGCAGGCGTCAGGGCCTGCGCCATTAGTGGAGGCATGCTTGCGCTTGGGACAGCTCCGGGAGCGTAAGAAAAAGGAGGAAAGAGAGTGTGGCCACTGCAGTCCTCTCACCCAGCATGGGTTATTTATGTCTGTGCTGTGAGAGGGTCAGTGCACAACACGGGCCAAAGCCGTGCAGGAAGACTGAACCCGGAGATGAGGATGTTGCTTCATCCAGAGACACACAAGCCTTCTCATTCCCTGCTGACTAGTAAGATGACAGGTGAGGCGGAGGGGTTTAATTTGTCAAAGACATCTCATCGGCAGTGTTTGTGCCCAACTGTGCATATTTGTGTGTATGCATATAGGTGAGGGGGTGCATTTTGAACTGAAACACGCATCCTAGTCCAAATATATCCTGGCATATTTAGTCTCATGTGCATAGGCAGATCCAAACAAGCACGGTATGTTGGTTTGCAGAGACGAACATGTGCACATATACACGGCAACATGCTTTGCATATACGAACACCCAGCGAATGGAAAAGAGGAATGGAAGTGAACACAAATGCACTCGCAAACAAGGGGGATTCATGGATTGTGTCAGTATGTCAAAGCCAGTCTGATCCATCCCATGAAGCCTGTTTCTGGGTAGCTCAGGGATGACATTC
>NW_015546147.1:60527-60863 GCF_001515605.1 Sinocyclocheilus anshuiensis | reverse complement strand
CCCCCCCCCGAAATTCAATTTTATTTTTTTCTCAAGTTCTGTTTTTTTTTTTTTTCCTCCCCATTTAATTTTTCTGGATTCTGTTTAGAATGAATTAATACTTAGAATGAATTTCAGTAATCCAAAAGCATTTGTAATTAATTGAAATCATGAAACACATACAATTCAACAATAGTTTATCAAAAGTTTAACAAAAATTAAATTTTTAAGGCCCTTAGAAAGTAAAAAAAAAAATTCTGCCAAATTCTAATGTATTGTTCATAAATTCCATGTTGTATTTCTTTTTTGATTGTTTTAATGGTTCTATTACATTTTATTGGTCAAAAATAATTTTAC
>NW_015546147.1:57327-60443 GCF_001515605.1 Sinocyclocheilus anshuiensis | reverse complement strand
CCCCCCCCCCCGTATGATTTGCTAAAAATAAAATATGCAAGAAACATTGTGATATTCCTTGAAAGTTTTAATATTATTACTACTTTGAGAAGTACATTCTACATTACAATAATAATATATGTCTCTCAGTTTCTTCAAGTTAAACCGAACTTTTATTTTGATGGGTTGTCATGAAGACGTTTTGAGTTTTTATTGAATGAAATTGTTGTGAACTCAGAGCAGCTCTGGAGGTGAAGTTCATGAAGAGTGTTCTTATATAATGAGGTGGAAGACACTGAGAACACCACGAGCATTATGCAAAAAAATTGCCAAATCATATGACATTCTGCGTTCTACAAGAAATTCAATTTTTATGACTTAATTCCATGATTTCATCTATGTTTTCCACATCGTGGAAATCATTGAGCCCTACTATTATGCTCTTTGATAAATGTAGATATTAAATTAATAGCACATTCTATTACAACTCTTTGTCTTCTATCTTTCACTGTGCCTGTGCGGGGGAGTTTTCCTTTCGGAATTACAGAAAGGATTCGCAGCAGGCAGCTGAAAAGGCCTCTAATGGGGGTATATCTAGAGAGAATGACAGTAGAAGCATTTTTTGTGTGTGTTTATGATGCATTTTAATGGCTTTAGGGGTCCGGCGAGCTGCTGGAGTTGTGTTTTCCATGCACGCCATGTCCCTGTCTCCTAGTTCGCCCTCTCCTCTGGCCCTGTGGGATTTGGAAAAGCACTCTGTTGAGGGCTCATCAGCCGCCTGGCATTTGATCAATTCAGAGGTCCCTTTGTGCAGGTAACCCGCAGATAAAAGACATTGTTATCAGCAGAGGATCGCAGGCAGATAACAGGGTTTGAGAGAAAGAAAAGGATAGGATGGGAAAGAGAGGCGGAGGGGGAGACGGAGAGGGACAAGAAGAGATGCGGATAACGAAAGAGGGAGTGACACATTGGAGGTCAACACCTTGATATGAGCCGTTACAGCTGTCAGAGGTTTGAGAGTGAAAAGAGAAGGCGAGATAATACCAATGGTCTGATAAGTGGTAAAATACTAGTTGTGTAGGGAGATTAATTATTTTCACACAGGTGTAAAAGCAATAGGTTTCCCATCAAATCTTAAATGTATTTATTTCAGTGATGTTATCGTAGCAACCACAGAAATTATTTTTCATTTTTTTGCTATCTTTTGTTTTTGGCTTTGGCCAAACATTAATTATATTCAAGTCTAATGTATTATGAAGGAAATAAATGAGTCGGAAAGTCTTTTCTCTCTGGTCATTTCAAAGTCTGCTCTGATAACATTTTACAATAAATTTTTCCTCTGCTTAATTTAGAATGAATCGCTCTAATGGAACTTCACAGTTAGCTTCAATTAAAAAAAACAACAACAACAACAAAAAACATAAATGAAAACAATGTCATGCATTGAGATTATGCAGTTCCACAGAGCCGGGAACTGAAGGAAAATACTAAGCCTATGACAAACACATATTGACATGTCTTCCTGCACACTTTGATTTGCATTACTCATTATGTCAGAGATGTATTTTACTGATCTATTTAAAAGTATCACCTGAATTTATTTTAGATTTTTTGAAGGGCTGTCTAATCGATGAACTGCGATTAATGGCATCCAAAATAAAAGTTTGAGTTTACATATGTGTGTGTACTGTGTATATTTATATAAATACACACACATACGTGTATATATTTAAGCGTATAATATATCAAGCGTAGCGTTAGTTCTGGCAGGTCACGTTAGTCAAGCTCGCGTCAGCTGACCTTCAGCTGATCCCCATCTACCTATGGGACTACAACACCTATCTAAGCATTCATATATAAGGTCCCAAGAGCGCGCCGCTTAACGCGTTTCTTTCATGGTTACGGAAGTCTTCGGCAGCGCCGCAGTTACTTGCTCGAGTTACTAGCCTGCCTCCGGCTGGAGAGAGTAGCCGCTTGCAGTCGGATTAAAAATTAAAGCGGAGACGTCAAGTCAGACACTTTCTGCTCCTGGTAATGACGCTCTCGCAGTGTTTGCATACATTCACAGATGAAGCGAATTAAATGCAACATTTGTCAAATACACAGATGTTTCAGAATGTTTTCATAAAGCAACAGAAACAATTTTATACTGCTTAATACAGCACCATCTGTTCATGAATAAGTTAAACATTAACATATTCTATTTAAATACCAATTAAGTGGGGGTGTATATGCTTTCAAAAGTGTTTTTGAAACGTGTGTTGGACAAAAGTATTTTAATGTAACCAGAATGCATTGTTTTTGACAGGCGCCACATGAAGTCAAACAAGCTAATATCTTTAAAGAGTGTGTTTTTGGATGTGAGGAAAAGATAACCTTGTTCAGTGTTATGTGAACAGTAATGTCTGGCTACGCGAGACTAATTTTTATAGCACTACAGCACAGATTTAAGCAGCAGGAAATGACGATCATGGTGCAAACGGAATCATTTCTCCAAGAGAAATTGGTAAACGGTCATTGTTCAGTTGAAGTCGTCTGCATCCGAAAACCTCAGAAAATCAGCTAATAACTTCGCAGGCAACGTTTGTTCATGAAGGTAACTCATGAAACTGATATCGGACATGCTTCTGAGGCAGCTTAATGGTTCAATGATCTACAACAAAATAGAATGAGCTTTGGCGATAACTAAGCAAATATTAAATGATTTATTTGATCAACCATCATGGGATAGAACACACAGGATTGTGGGTATCAAGGCAGCGAAGGATACATCTATTCTGCCTTTAAATATCGACCAGATTAGGTATCTCAGGAGGCAGGAAATGAAGCTAACTTTGGATTCGACGTGTCTCGATGCTTTCCTACCTTGAAATGTGTCCTCCAAAGGCAGCATTTTCCAGTTCGGATGCAGCCGTCAGTTCAGTGTTGATTCTGTTCCCGCATCAGACACACTTGTTCTGTCTAGTCGTATTGGAAACATGCTTGTTCTTAAGCGGGAACATGCTTGTTAAGTTATAGTTGTATTGTCAGGAACACGTTTGTCCCAGAGCTATCTGGTTGTTATTGGAACATGCTTGTTCTAAAAGCTGTAGTCGTATTTGGAACATGCTTGTTCTTAAGCTGTCTAGTCGTATTGG
>NW_015546147.1:36884-57241 GCF_001515605.1 Sinocyclocheilus anshuiensis | reverse complement strand
ATTCATATATAAGGTCCCTCAGTATTATCAGCAGTTTTCGCATTGCTCAATAGCTAATTACCCTCCTCCATCCCCAACCCCTCCTCTGTCAGTCGGGATTCAGCCTTCTGATTCTCCTTGAATCAGACTAATTCTAAAATGTGTATATAAAATGAACTTTAACGATATCTGCAATACATTTGTTAGTTCTGTTCTGTTTACCCTGGGGCAATTGTCAATCATATTTGACGATAGTGGTCCTGACAGAAATATATATATATATATATACACACACACACATATATAAATATATATTACATATATTTCTTAAATATATATTACATATATTTCTTAAATATATACATGAATGTGTGTGTATTTATATGAATATACACAGTACACACACATGTAAACTCACACTTTTATTTTGGATCCCATTATAAATATATAATAATAAAATAAAAGTATAAATACACACACATACATGTATATATTTAAGAAATTTATTACATATATTTCTTAAATATAGACATGAATGTGTGTGGATGTGATTAATCTCAATTAATCGATTTGACAGCCCTAATTTATTTGTATTAACCTTAAATGTCTTATATAGCTTGTTAATTGTGTGGCTTTTGGTATTTATTCTGTTTTAGCCTTGCCGCTGACATGGCGTACAAAACAAAACCAAAAACAAACTCACTGTATCAAAGACAACTGAAGACAAGCAAAAATGTGAGCTGTAAAATAAAGCATTAAACTACAACAGAAATCCACATTCTCTGCTTTGCGTGTTATCATGACATTCTTTAGATTCTTCTCTTTTTTTTCCTTGAAATATTTGATAGGGCTGGAGTCTGTTCTGTAGTTTTTGTAAAGGGCAATAATGCATGTAGAACAGGAAATAGACAGCAGAATGCTTCTGCTTTGCTCCATCAGATCACCTGAAACTCAGGGAGGGGGAGGGGGGGTCTGGGCAGAGCTGCACTGGATGGTACAAGGCTGTGCTCTAATTGGACGAGAGCTTCTTGCATCATGGCTGAATCCCTAGATACTGAATCCTGCAGCCACGATCCAGCATGAGTTACTCCACTCGTACATTCAGTGGGACACAGAGAGCTTTCTGGCTCTCTTCCTTCCTTCCTTCATTGTATTCCTTTTTCATTTGTTCCTTTCTGTCATCCTTCCCAACTTCATCTATTCACTTTTTATCCATTCTTTCTTCTTCCTCTTCATTCGTTCACTCTTTCCTTTCTCTTATCCTTCCATCATTTCCTTCATTCATTTCTTCCTTCTTTCCTTCCTCTCATCTTTCCATCCTTCCTTTCTTCACTCTTTTCCTTCTCTCATCCTTCATTAATTTCTTCAATATTTTCTTCCTCTCTTCTTTCCTTCGTTGCTTTGACTCTTTTTTTCCTCTCTCCCTTCCTTCATTCATTTGTTCACGTTCTGTCCTTTCTTCTTCTGTTCACTTTTTTTCTTCTGCTCATTCATCCTTCCTTTGTTACTTTCTGCACTCTTTTCTTCCTCTTCCTATCATTCGTCATTCATTTTTTTCATTCTTTCCTTCCTCTCATCCTTCCTTTATTTATTTGTTCATTCTTTCCATCCCTTCTTCCTTATTTCATTCACTCCTTTCTTCCTCTTCCCATCCTTCCTTCTTTCCTTCCTTCACTTTTTTTTTCTCATCCTTTCTTCATCTGTTCACTCTTTCTTTCCGCTATTTATTCCTTCAATTTTTTCACTCTTTCCTTCCTCTTCCTTTTTTTGTTCACTTTTTTCTTCCTTCTATACTTCCCCCGTCTTCCTACATTTGTTCCCTCTTGCCTTTCACTCATCCATCCATCTTTCCTTTCTTCCTTCCTGTTATGCTTCTCCTCATCTTTCCTTCCTGTCTTCCTTCCTTCCTTTCTTCATGCTTTCACTTTTCCTTTCTCGTATGCTTCCCTCCTGTGTTCTTTCCTTAGTTTATTTGTTTACTCTTTCAGTCCATTCTTCCTTCTTTTTTTTCATTCATTTGTTCACTCTTTCCTCCCTGTCATGCTTCCATCCTTTCTTCCTCCCTTCATTTATTCACTGCCTCTCATCCTCTCATTCTCTCCTTTGTTTGTTCATTCATTCCTTTGTTGTTTTGTCAGTCTCAATCTATTTCCCCTGCTTATTCTTATCCTGTTCTTAAATGGAAATATGTGTGTGTGGTCTGTGAGAGGGGTTAGGTCTATTCATGGCACAGTGACAGGGCCATCAGCTCAGCACGACACATCCGGATTTGCAGGAGTCCTCCATACATTCAAAACTATTACCCATGACCTTTTACTGTTGCAGAGACACCCCCCACCATTGCCTAAAACAAACACACACACATAAACCGAGACACACAGACATGCACACACAGCCCAAGCGCTATGTTCAGATTTGCTATATATCAACCACAAAGCAATGTTCAGAATTGCTTTTATGGCCAGAGGAGATGCTGGTTTATCAGGCTAACCAGCTGTTGGTTATCATAAGCTCAGTGCAGGTGGAGACTCTGAAATGGTAATGGACGGACAGCTGTAGATGCCTTTCTCATCAGCGTTGGAAGTTGGGAAAAGTGACAGAGTTTATCACCTCCTGCCCAGCCCACACCCGCCACACACTGCTTGTGTGACACCGCCTGACACAGCACTGTCCATCAAACAGGACTCACCGCCCATGCAGAGTCACAGATTCCCCGTCCCGGGAGGCTCGGAGGCAAAATATCTGCTGGGTGATATATATCGCTGCTACCACCCTGTCCCCTCTGGCAACACAAACCTTTGTTTAACCCACATGGTTTGCTTTGCCTCCTTTTTTCGCAGCCATAGCGAATGCGTGTTTTCGGCAGGAACACTTTGTTCTGTGACGTATATCCCTACTGCACACTGTGATCACAGCTTGCTTTCTTGTTTTTATCTCTCTGGATAAAATCTATAATCATAGTTCGGTTTCAATTGGAGCACACCATCCTGGGCTTCTGTCATCTGTTTTCCACTGCCTCGCTCCACGGAAAAGGGAAGCGACTAATTTAGTCTGAAGTATGCCACACTCTTGTGCTGTTGTTTAGGTGTGAATATTGCATGCAGAAAGACCACATTGAGAGGTTTCGTTAAATGACTGGATGCAGATGCGGGATGTTTGCATAGGTGGACAAGAGTGAGATTGCTGTTGAGAGCTTTGAGCTTAGTAGGTCGGCTTTGGCTTAACCTTTTCGACGCGGTAAGATCAACTGGAAGAAATGTGTGAAAAGACTACATTTTAGTTCAGTGGCTTTCCTGTGTGTTGGCATCAGGTGGTGGCGTGATATGCTCTAAGCGCGTACACACCTCATGCACCGGATGCCGTGCGCGCGCCCAAAGACATAAAAAGTAGACTAAAAGTATACTTTCCTATTCTTACTTTAAAAGAAGTATACTAATAGCACACTTGAATAAACTTCTTTTTCGTAAGGGATGTCTACGATAATATCATAATTGTTGTTTTAACGCTGTGCAAGCTAACATTATCAAATATTTCACTCACTTTGCAAAATCAAGCCTTGATAGTGCACACTTTCACTTCACAATATAGTCTAGAATGCAGTTTTGATGCCATCAAAATTCAAGATATGGGGGCAAAAATTCACCTGTATGAGTTTTTGTCTTTTATATTTATATCACATGATATAGTTAAGCATGCACAAGCAAGAGTGACAACTTTAATGAATATCAGCTCAAATGCAAATGTGGTATTTGTTTTGTACAACACTTCAATCAACAGTCAATAAGCAGTTAATATTAAGCAAGTTACATTTTAGACACAATTCCGTCAATATTGTCTGTTTTTCTTTTGCTCTATTTTGGCATTGGAAATAGTTTGGTTAAATAAATGAGTCAGATGAGTGTTTTTTTTAATTAATCGGGATAGTCTATGATTAATTGGCCCATTCATAAAGACAGTCAGTTGCTTTGTTCCTGAATGAATAAGCAGTTTTAATCAGTAGGTTGACTGAATGACTTACAACTAACTCATTAAGACAGTGACTTGCCGCCACCTACAGGTGGTTTTAGTTCATATTTAAAGTATCTTTTCATTTATTTGTTTCGTTTTTGTGGGGCCACAGTATCTTGTGTATACTACATGAATGAACAAACATACTCTGCTGTTCTCATACTCAAACACACCTCTCAATGATCTCCTCATCGCCAACCCGCTGTCATCCCCGTGACCTCTAAAGCGCCACCTCAGCTCCGTCCCACCGCAGCTGAGCCATTCTATCCAGTCTCCTCTACACTAGATCTAAAGAGAGCCACTCTCCACCACCAACAAAATGAAGCAATATAAATGATAATTTGTAATATTTCAGCGGGGACCGGCTTGACTCTCACTTATGTAGATGAATAAAACATCATTGGTAGTGCTTATTGCCAATATGAGGTGGCTATAAAATGAGAACATTTTAAACCAATGTTCTTTAAACTCTCTCTCTTGCAGTGTGCACACTTCATTATATTTACATTTAGGTTTTCCAGGCAAATAGATCCCACTCTGCCGTCCGCTTATTGCATCCACCGCCGCTGTAGCTATATGATCAGTCAGTGTTTAAAAGACACATTATGAAATGGATCATTTTCATAATTGTATTGTCTTATGCCCAGGCAGCTCACTTTCCCACCCACAATCCTCAGCTGGCAGCCTTCAGCACTGGACCGTAAGCATCAATTTGCAAAGCTGTCACACAAATGCTTATCAGCCAATGCCCCGGCCTTGGTCTTCTCTTCCCTTAACAATTACAGATAACAAGATGAACACTAGAAATGAAAAGAAGTGCTGAGTGGGCCTAGATTGGAGCTGCATATCACCAACTCCTCTTCGCATTAACCTTGAGTTGATAATCTCATCACGGTCGTGCCTTTCATGATCTGAAGCAAAAACAAAATGGCTAAATTTTGGAGTGCAAGCAAACTGTGCTGCCTTGGTGAGATTATTCACTTCTTCCTAATTTCGTTTTGATGGTTGGTTTGGATCGATTTGATAGTGGGCCCTGCCAAGGAGTTCATTTTTTGTAAGCAGTAAATATTTACGCTGGTGAAGTAAATGGGACCTGTCTCTGGCAGGACGAGGCTATTCATGTAAACGGCTCTGTCGCCGCAGCATAACATATGGCGGCGAGCGTAATCCACTCTAAAAGTGTGTGTAGGCCTGTGATAATATTTTGATGGAGTCCATCAGTGGCGTGACTCTTTAAACTTGATTTACAGAGGTGCTGTAGCACAGATGCAGGGCAGAGAGAGAGGAGTGGATGAAGGAGAGATGGAAAGGGTCAGAAATGTTTAAGCCGAAACATTCTCTCATTTCCTGTTAAATGGAACCTGATAACTCCAGATCTAATCCAGTTGGGTTTTTTCCCCTCTCTTGATTTACAGGGAGACACAATACATCTTATTTATCACCATACATAAACATAATGGTTGGGAAACGCCACCCCTGAAAGAACAAGGCAAACTTACGCACCCCGTAACCACAGTACTAATGTATGCTCTCGCTCCTTATCTTCTCATTTCATAGCTACAGCTATTACCATTTCTCCAAAACATGTAGAAGCTCTAGTGTTTCTTTCATAAAAACCTCATTATGCAGTATAGAATCAGGAGGAGAGAACAGGAGCAAGATAAGAGGAACATCCCAAAATGTTTGATGTCTCAAGATGAGATAAAAACGAAACCAGCACTACAAACAACTCCAAATGTTTGATGCTACCGCATTGATCAGCCTATTGTGAGATTTCAGGTTTTAGAGAAGTTTGTATGGAACGTAGAGGGGGAACTGCGTGTTCTTACACAAGATGGCACTGCATCGCCTCGGTGAGAGATGACTGCTTCAGGCATGCGATCGTATCTGCAAGGGACCAGCTAAGGGGAAGGAAGTCGGCTTTGATGAAAACTGACTTTAAAGACAAAATAACTAACTTCAGCCTTTTCATGCTACATTTATCAAAACATATCTTTCTTTTACAGACATTACCTGAACATTGCAAAGAAACTTATTCTTGTAAGGACTAAAAAGACAGTTCAGCCAAAAATGAAAATTCTGTCATCATTTACTCATGTCATTCAAAATCTGTATGACTTACTTTCATCTGCGGAACTTGACTTATTTTTCACTTTTGGCTGAACTGTACCTTTAACGATAGTTTTATGTTATTTTAGATAATATTAAAACAAAATATTTGACATAACGAGCTGCTACAATCCAAATATTTTGGACCTGACGTCTACCTTTTAAATGTAAAAAAATAAAAAAAATATTTATATATATATAAAGCTTACATGCACATATCAAAAGTAATATAACAGAATTAATGTCGGGCTTAACAGGGTCATATTGACTAGCATGCAGGTCATGGTGTGATCAATAGTATGTAGGAGTTGGTAACACCTAAGATGGTTATATGCTGAAGACATGAAAATGTATGACAGTTAACAATTTTCATCTGTCCAGGGTGCTCCATACCTTTGGCCCACAATGCTGGGATAAGCTCCAGCAGGCCCACGACCCTACAGGGTAAAGCAGTTTGGAAAATTGATGGATGTATAAAATTTCCTTTGTGAGCAACACATTTTATCAAAGCTGTAAGACCAACAATTTCCTTTGACATAACATTCAAATATCTGTGCCTGTGCACCATGGCAAGCATGTTGGAAAATTGTTAGTCATCTTATATATATAAAATTTCCAGTTTATTTGACCCCATGGTGCGTCCTTGGGCTTGGGTTGGGTTACTTCATTAAATCTGCTAAGTGTGAGATATCTCCCCCTTTCTCTTCTCAGTTGTTCTTCACTGACTTTGGAACCCCCCCTGTTTTGTTGCTCATAGGGTGTTATTCTTGATGTCAAAGGCGTTCATTTTATCCAGGCAGTGATGCTGTCTTTGGTAGCTGCAATTCTTTCAGCATTGTTTGAAAAGACCAGAGACTGCTATTGATCAGAAAAAAATCATAGAGCTTCGCAGCTAAAAACGGCATCATGTTTTGTGTAAAAATGTATTTTCAGAAACATATTTGGCCTTGACCCTGCCCAGTTTAACAGACATCAAATAACAGCAGCAAGTAGATCAGGTGAGATGAGCCTGTAACCAGGAATATGAGAGAACAAAGACAAGGCCATGTTTTTGGGGTCAAAACTATCAGTCAGTTTATTTAGTCGAGCACTGTTTTAGGATAGCAATCTGTCAGCTTGTAATGTTTACCTTGACCTGTGCTAAAGATAGGACATATGCACTCGGCTTACACCTTAACATGCAAAACGACATGTCCAAATTAAACACACATCATATATCATGTAATAAAAACAACAGCTTTTGAATTAAAGGGATATTTCACCCTAAAAAAAAAGGTTTTATCCATTTACTTTCATTGTTTGAACAAAAACATTCTTCTTCTTTATATAAACATTATTCTGTATTTTTCAAGATGTCTTTTGTGTTCCACAGAAGAAAGGCATACAGGTTTGAAATGACATGGAGATGAGTAAATGATGACATACATTTCATTTTTGGTTAACTGTCCCAATTTAATATGTGACAAAATAAAAACAAAACAATGCAATGCACTGCATTACATCAGGTTAGCTACAGTACATTTTGACACAATACTTCACAATATTATTCTGACACAAATAATAGTTTTAGGCATCATTCACTGCAGAAAAATACTCTAAAAGGCTTAAGAAAAGTACCCTTCTATAATCTATTAAAATAAATAAATAAACAAATAAACAAATAAATAAAAATGTAAGTATACCCCCTAAGATATGAGTTTTCCCCTCTGTAAAGTATATCTTGACTAAATTTACTAAGAGCAAAACCCAAGTTTATTCCCAAGTTAAGTAAATTGTGGTATTGGTTTCTATTTGAGAGGTACTCGGAGAGTTGATGTCTGCAACGTGCCCAATACAGCCCATGGCTTTGAAAGATAATACATCTAAATGGAGAAAGTCAATCTGTCCCCTGCTTCACTTCTGGTGTTAAAGTCATTCCGTGGTGTAGTGGTGACAATCACACCGTTTAGTTCCGGTAACTCTTCATTTTTCATATGGGGTCATTTTGTCATTTGAACACATCAGCTTTGTCTTTCCTGAAATTTTGCACTGTGGTTTGACTTGAAAAGGCGAAAGCCAATTCTAGTAAGTACTGCAATACTTCATTAGACAGAGGATAGTACATCGTGCAGTCTGTTCATAACAGACTGGTTACTTTTACTGTATCTGTCATTTTAGAAACTCAGGTTCTTACCTATTAATTCAGCAAGGGCATTTCTGCATGGCTGATCTGTCACTTTGTGGGATTTACTGAGACACAATCTAATGAAAGTCATGATGAAGAGACACTGCTCATATCCCTTTAAAACTAGATTATTATGGCTTTCTGTACTGCTGCTTGGTAAATGTTAGAGCCTAGCTCAACAAAATTATTTGGAGATGCTCCTAAACTGACATGTTCATGTGCAGACTGAGAATGTTGCATTGTGCCTTTACCTCCTACAGTGACGAGATGTTTTTCCTAGAATTACTTTATGAATCCTCTTGTACATTACTTTTTTTTTTCATGAATACTGTGGCTGCTTATTTAAACAGTCTACATTAGGTGTATAAATGTATAACAAACCTTGCTAAATATTTATGCTTAGGATTTCATAGTTTTTAAAACGAATCAATGAATGAGACTTTATCCTCTCTTTGCCTGGGGTGCTGTGTTTTTTTCAGAATCACATTGTAGATACATTGGGTCCAATGTGTAGAATGTGGGTCAGTATTACAAATCGAATATGAGTCTTTATACAGGTGCATCTCAATAAATTAGAATGTCGTGGAAAAGCAAACTGAGAGACCATTTTGAAGGCCCAGGAAACCTTTGCAGGTGTTTTGAGTTGATTAGCTGATTGGCATGTCACCATATTCTAATTTGTTGAGATAGTGAATTGGTGGGTTTTTGTTAAATGTGAGCCAAAATCATCACAATTAAAAGAACCAAAGACTTAAACTACTTCAGTCTGTGTGCATTGAATTTATTGAATACACGAGTTTCACAATTTGAGCTCAATTACTGAAATAAATGAACTTTTCCACGACATTCTAATTTATTGAGATGCACCTGTATATGGCATTCTAGTAAATGTATTTTTGCGGAACAAAGTTAGAGCATTCCATATACAGGCAGAGACAATCAAGACAACAAAAACATATGCCTGGCATTCTGAGGGCTAATGCTTTGTGTATTCCCCCCCCCACGCGAAGTAGGTTTTAAGAGCCTTTAGTGAAATGAGTCTAATGCAGGCCTTTTTAGAGCAACGCACTCGCTTTGATCATTGCTTTCTCTTGTGTGTATGTTTGTGTGGGTGACTGCGACTCATTCATTGTGGTATAGTTATAATTAGGCAGCGCGACTGTACGTATATGTTAAATTTGAAGGAAAAAAGTATTCTCATGGAAAAGATTAAATGAGAGACTTTTGGCTCTAGCTGTGCTCCGTCAAGTACTACAAAACCCCTATAATTAATCCTCTATTCTGAGCTCCATCTGCTAATTATGACATACGAGAGCAAAATAGTCCATACTGAGAGCTATACTTGCGCAGAAAACCACGTCTGCATCCAGACACAAACATGTCTGAGAGCATCGAGAGGAAATAATAGAAGTATGAAATGCTGTACATGAAAGGGAGTGAGTTAAAAAATCAAGCAGCAAAGCCAGGGAGACAAAAGAGTGCAAAAGAAAAAGAATATGCCAGAGGAAAGGTCAGATGTAGCAAGATCCTCCTGTCTAATCTGTTATCATCTTCCTTCATTGCAGATGTTTGGGTCCTGATGTGTTTTAATGAATGGCTGAGCTCCTACAGTCCTGTATCACCCAGCACCGGTCAGTTACAATCAATCACACCTGCAGAGAGAGGAAAATCTATCGACCTTTCCCTGTCACATTTTTCAGATGCATGCAGGTTTTTTTTTTTTCAGCCAAAATATTTTAACCTGTAGTCATAAGCTGGGTGGGTTTTATTGATTAAACATTAAAGCTCTTGGCCTCCTCTCCATGTGGGGCAGCAGAGGGACTGACCTAAAATCCACTGATGTTTTTTCTGGATACTTCCAAAGCTCTGGTCCACGATCAAGTGCTCGCAGCCCTATAAACCCTGACTCTTTTCAGTGAGATCATCTGGGATACAGTTGTGCTGTGGGCCATCTCTCTTCTCAAACACGCAGCGCAGGTCTGCAAATTATCACATTTAAGCTGTGCAGCTGGGAGCAAATACAAATTTTTTTTTTTTTTTTTTTTTCCCTCTCGTTTTTTTATGTTGCTTATAGGTCAAATTGCTGTGTTGGATTGTTTTTGAATCCTCAGCATTTTGAAACAGCCCCAATTTTAGCAATAGTTATGAAATGCATTGGTTTTTGTGAAAATAGCACTTTAACAGACTATCTTTTGCAACCTTTCAGTGCATTCAAAATCAGTTTTGACCACATATTTGACCGCAATCTCATACCTAAAGAGTCTGCACTGGAAATGAACAAATACCTTATGTCTCGAACATGCAAACCGCAATCAATACTTCTCACAGATGGCTGGTGTGTATTTGTCGCACTTGGAGAAATAGGGGTGCTAACCTCTGCTGTCTATCAGACTGCAGCCTTATTTTTGGCTGTCACTTGGTAGATGCAATCAGCCAACAGTTTTTCATCTAGTCACCTCCTCTATTTCTGTTAAATCACAGTAGAGAATGGGAGCATGGGTAAAGGTCAGAGATCATTGTCTCTCATTATTTTTTTTTCTTTCACAAAAGTGTTTAACTAATTTGAAAACTTTGAAGTCTACCTTAAGGGAAGTGGTTACTGTTTTCTCTGTGTTATTATTGAAATGACCTACAGATGCACACCGGGGGGCTGAGTTTGTTGTGCAGTTTAACACACTAAATCGTCTGCGCTGTCACTCGGCATCTGTTCAATCGGAGGGAATCTGGTGCAGTGCGTATTTGAGTTTTAAATGTCTGTTTAAAGCAGTTGTCTGAAGTGAAGTGGGTGTTCTGGCAGACTATGGCTGCCGTCACATCATCCAGGTGGATGCGGGACATGCTGGTGGTGTGTGAGGAGATTTCCCACGATCTCGCTGAAAAGCGTGCTCAAAAAAAAAAAAAAATACATGTATCGAGTTAGGTTTGAGGGTGGCTCTTTTTTTCAGCGCAAAAGTGGCAAAGGTTTCAACAGAGTTTTAACAAGGCAAAACAAGAGAAAATGCAACGTTCTGCCGGAATCAGCCTCTGTATGTGGTGATATCACACACTATAAATTTAACGTGTACAAAAGTGAGGAGTCGGTCACATCAAATTGCATTTTGTACCATTGCTGCTTTGATCATGTTAAACAGGGAGGTCCCTGGAGGAGCATTGCATGTGTTTACAGGGTACAGTGATGTCGGAGAGGCATTGCTGCAGCTTAGTAACAGCAGACATGACAGCCATACGCTCCCACTTTAATGCTATAAATGTATGACATGCCTGCACCAGACTGTCCCCCCACCCCATCCTCCCATCCCCTTTGATTAAAAAAGTACATTTGAGATATGCACACACGCATGAAGAACGGCGCAGCAGACAAGAGATGGAGAAATTACGGTATTCATTTGTTCTTAAGCATTGCGGCAATTTACGCTGGGTGGGAAAGGAAAGAACCGTTTCTGTGGTAAACTCCCGCATATAATTTAGTGGTCATTGAGTGCTCCGGGTCAACTAATAGTACCGGCGGTAATTAGCTCTAGACTAACAGAGAGAAATAAATATATAACTAGGATTCTACACATTTTGCACTGATCAAAACAGATGACCTATTTTCTCCTCTGGCCAGCAACCCTTTGACAAAGAACCCAGCACCAGGAATTTTTTCTGCAAACTATCTGAAAGGTAATAGTAGAAAAGCAGCTCTGAGGTTTGAGAACAGACAAGTAGGAGAGAGAGAAAAAAATAACAAAAATCACTGTTAAGTCATTTTGACTGAACTCATTAAAAATTGACTATGTAGATGGATGCAGTGGCATGACTGCAGTGTTTAGAGAATACAAGTGATGAAGAGGCCGCAAATTCATTTGACAAGTGTAAATATTCACAGATAAACAAACCAACAGCAGAATGCAAAAACAAGGACAGTGGTTCTGCCATATCGAGCTAGTTATCTGTACCTTTAAACTTGAAAAGAAGATAATTTCAAAGGATTATTAGTGACCTAGAGGGCTAGGTAATGGACAGGGATTTTTCTGATTTAGTCATTTGTGGTTGTGAATCAAGATGGGAGTGGGTTTTGATGTACTTGAGCAGATTTGTAATTTCCAGAAAAGTGTGACATTACCTTGTTCTAATGACTCTTAAAAGGTCAAAGGGAGTAAAGCTTAATTCCCAGCAGCCTCGCTTACTGTGATATCCGACCATCAAGAGGAATCTGAGACTAAAAACTGAGAAAGCACTGACACACATGGAGTCGTTTTGACATTAATTCAGCATAGAGGTAAAAGACAGACTAAATGAAGATGTTAAACACTTTGACCCCTTGTTAATAAGTGTTCATTACACAAGGAAAATGGCCCATCTGTTCAAGGTTCTTGCGGAAGATAAGACGTTACGAATCCTCAAATAGCACATTTAACCTTCATAAATTCTAATACTGTACATAAATGTCTTAGTTACATCCTTTAGAATCATGGGGGCATTCAGCCACTTTCATAACCTCACTATGCTAAACAGAATCACTCAAAGGTGGAGAAAAATGTCTGTTTGTGGTGATGGGGTTGAAGTGAAAGGTTGTGATGGCAGAGCAGGCCTATTACTCATGTGATGGTAAACTTTTGCTTTTGCTACTGAAAAAGCTTCCATTTGTAATCTAACTCTGGTCCACCTTCACTACTGCCTGCATATATCTGTGTTGATGTGTTGCTCCATAGGGTCTTGAACTGTTTGAGTTCTGCCAAACTGACTTTATGATCTCCATCCAGCCTCCTCGGGGCGCTCCCCTCTCCCAATGGCAGTGATTAACGAATACGTGATCATCTCCATCATTAGCCCTGCCCCCCTCTGAGAATATGCCACGAGCAAACCAACCAGAACCTGAATGACCTGCTCTCTCCTCCCACTCCTGTGCCCTGGCTTTCAGTCAGACTCCTCCAGTTCATCCAAGACCCAGACATCACCATCAGGGTAGCAACAGCAGACGGCCCGGCCCAGAGCCCATGACCCCCGCTGCACTGGGGCTGAAGAAAAGTAAAAAAAGAACACCATGCAAAGGAACAGAATGGAGTAACTTAGCTTAGTCACTATAGGCAGGCTATAGGCATCCCCCTGATATCCATTGTTTTTAATAGGGATGCACAATATATCGGTACCATATCAGTTATCGGCTGGTATTATTTATTATTACTATTATTATTAATATAACATAAATTGTAATGTTGTAGTAGTAGTAGTAGTAGTAGTAGTAGTAGTAATAACAATACTATTAATAATGGTTTAATTTATTGTATCAGTCAGAATTGGATATTTGATTGTGCATGCTCATTTGTCGTTTATATTTTTCCTGTTTTTACATTTAGATTACTTTTGCCACACTGACTTAAAGGTACACTCTAAAAAATGCTGGGTTAAATTCAACCCAGCTTTACCCAGCACTGGGTTGAATTTAACCCAGCATTTTTTAGAGTGTATGAATAAAAAAAATCATTTTATAATAATGATATTTATATAAATTATTTTATATTTTATATTATATTTAATTCAACATTAACACCACAGTCTTCAGCAAATCTCTATGAATATCAATTTTTCAGCAAATCTCTATGAATATGTATTTTTCATAAGTATGTTACAATGTTATAATGTATAAAGAATGATATACGTTTAGATTACATGTAAGATATATACATTTACGTTTTAAGTGTTTATTTATACAAAACTATGTCATTTAATATTGGCCATTTATCTGTTATTTAAAAAAATAATACAAATATTATTGGTAATTTTTTCATTTTGTACTTCCCTAGATTTTGAATGTATCTAAAACACCCAATTTCTCTCTTATCCCAAAAGACTAGACCTGTAGTCATTTTATTTCACTTTTGCTGTAAAATGTTGTTTATCTGATGCAAGCCTGCATAAAACATCCATATTCTAGCTGCACTTCAGGGTGGACTGAGGTTATAACAGTTTGCCTTCTTTTGCCATCTATAGGCATGTCTGAAAGCACATCTACTTGCATCAGCCAAGAGAAAACATACCGTCACACCTCGCTGGCTAAGTAATTACAGACTTTGATTATTCCCATTTTAGTCTGGAGAGCATGTGGCCATTGCTAACAGGCGTGCACCCATAAAGAGCTGGTGCCACTGATGCTCTCGGTTTTAGCTGTAATTGAACCAAATGGGAATCAGCAGTGCCATAGTTCACACCCCGTCAGTGTTTACATGCTGATACACAAGAGACCGTCTCATTAGTGCCTCCTTCAAACGGTCCTACCAAAAAAAACACACTAGGCCTGGGATGTTGAGATGTGTGGGACTTGGCCAAGGGACGTTCTTAGGTGATGAAAGCAGATGTGGAATGGCAACAGCACTGAGGCGGCATTCTTTGGATTTATAGTCATCAAGTGTGAGGAACCGATTGATCATGAAGAAAAAATGGGGGAGTCTGTAAATTGGGCACTGAGCTTCAATAGACCATCTGTGAAAGGATTATAAACTGCTCCTGCATAACACTTGACAAACAAATTAGGACAGATATTGTACACTGTTAAAAATTTATTGTAATTTTACAGGATGGGAGACAAAGTTATGGTATGGTTTTTGCTCATTTAGACTAGGCATTTTATGGATGCAATAGGCTTATGTTGAATTACAGTCTTTCCTTTCTTCTTTGACACATATATCCATGTAACAACTATTAACAGGGCTTAAAGCAAGGAAACTTTCTGTGCCTGAAATACTCAGGGTGCAATAAAAAAAAAGTTCAGTGTGCCAATAAAATAAAAAAATCAACAACAAATCAGTGTCTGAAATAATCCAGCTAGCAGCCGGTGTACAGCTGATCCTGCGGTGTGTTACAGCTGTTGCCGCTCAGTCTTTTCCTTCGGTGTTGACCGTTCAGGACCGTTTCTAACTTAGCTCATTTTAATACTACTGATAATTTGCCGCCTTCTCCGAAAGAGAAAGAGAGCAGTGCAAGCCTTTGAACAGAACCCGGGCTCAGAAAAGAAATCTCAGAAGAAGAAAAAAAAAAAGTAATTACGATGCTGGTTGGTTTAAGTTGCGCACGCGCAGTTTATTTTAGATACAGACCGCTTACATGACACATGCTCTGCTCTTCCACCCTGGTTCGCCAAGCACAAAGTAACGTTATAACATCTAAAGATACCAGACGAGCAGCTTAGCTCACAATTATGGCTAATTTACAGAATTAAATGAAGACGCTAACGTTATTTGAGCTGTCATCATTTTGGTGGTTTTGCATGTGGTAACGTTACCTTTTTCCGTATCACCTCTGCCGAGGTTCCAAGCGAGTAACGTTAGAGGCGAGCCGAGGAGATTACGTTTAGATATAATCAACAACAAATCAGTGTCAGAAATAATCCAATTAGCAGCAGCCGGTGTGCAGCTGATCCTTCGGTGTGTTACAGGCAGCTGCTGCCGCTCAGTCTTTTCCTTCGGTATTGACCGTTCAGGACCGTGGTAAAGTTAGTTTTAAATTAGATAGAGTATGAAGACGCCATTTGAAACTAACTTCACCGCGGTCAGTTCAAGAGAAATCTGAAAATATTCCACTGAAATATACCAAACGAAACAATCAGCACTCACTCAGATCACCGGTATTAATATATCCATAGACTTATAAAATAGATTTTATGTTACATACCTGAGACGTGTTCCTTCTTTCAAAAATGTTTAAATACTAATGGTACCATTGGCAGCGTAATTTCAAAATTCAAACAGCAGCGACCCCACAATGCTATGCGGTGGCTGTAAAATAATGCTTCTACAGTGTAGTTACAATAATATTACAGGACTGTCCGTAAATTTCCCATCATGCATTTGCATTTACAATAAAACATGAATACAATGCGTTGTTGTAAAATTTATTGTAAAAATTACATCAATTGCTAACAGTGTAGCTGACAATCCTGCAACGGGGTCGTCGAGCCAAATTGTTGATTGAGTTCTTTTCTGAGACATTTCAAGGTTTTTTGAAAGAATAGTGATCTTGTCATATCAACTCTAATTATTAAACGAGGTTTATGGCAAATTACTAAATAAACCAGTTCCATAAATCTGAATGGAATGTCATATTAAAGTTTCCATTCATCTTTCTCACTTAATGTGCATTACTGTAAACTTAAATTCTGATTCTGCAAGTGCGTTTCAATGTGAAAGAACAGGATGTTAAACACACAGCCTGTCTGTTTGTAAGAGTTTGAGTTTTTGTGCTGTAGCTCCCATAGTGTTTCTTTCCAAGGCCAATCACCATCTATCAGCGTTCATATCGATGTGGTCTAATTGTAGAGCACACTTGATCCTGATCTTTAAAAATCCCTGCAGGGAGAGTAAGCAAGGCCACTTATTTCAGTGGTGCCTCCGCTCTAACAGGTCCACCCCTATGGAGGAGCCAGACATGGTATTCAGAGATGCTTAAAAGACAGGAGTGTGTGGTGCTGTGGAATGAAAATAGCAGAGATGGTAATGAATGGTTTATGATTGCAGCTCTCTCTCCCTACATGAAAACGATCTATATATCACGGTAGATACAATAAACCCATTTAAAGGATGTGGCACAGCCCTTAGGGGGCTTATTGTGTTTATTTAGTCTTCTCATTGTCAGAGAGTTATCAGCCACAATGAGGTGGCTAGCAGTGTAATTCCTCCATGGCTTACAAACATCTCAGTGACATGACTTTTGTTTCTGTATGCTCCGAAATGCTTTCCTTGCAGTTATATTTGTGGAGATAAATGGGTATCAACCGCTACGATTGTGAACTTAAGTGTTTCTAAATAATTACGAATTCTGAATGAGTGTATTACAGCTGTAACATGCATTAATTGAACTGGTAAGATTCATTACACATCATGAGTTTCTTCATTATGGATAATGTACCATCATTATGCAACTATCATTACAGTAATAAGACAACATTCCTTTATTCATGCCAGGTTTGCATTGCCTATATATAAAAAAATATATAATTATTTTAATTATTTATTGTTGTTGTAAACATTAGTTTCATTATTATTATTATTATTATTATTATTATATAAAAATCATAGTGTCAACAGTGAAATTAACTTTTATAATTATGATACAAAGTGCATTTTCTTTTGTATAGAATGAAACCGCAAGGTTATATACTGCTTATAAAAAAAAAGGGGAGCAAATGCATACTTGTATGACGTGTACAGAGATGCTGGATTATGAACATCAGGCTAATGTTTTGGCCACCCTTTTATACCTTTGAGAATCAAAGAGACACTTGTTTGTTTTACTCAGGAAAGCCATCTTGCAAATGTCAAACTAAAACAGGAGGGAGTACAGGGGAAAAAAATGCTGTTGAGCCTGGTAATTGGAGAGGAACAAGGCACTGCTTCACTGTCAATTCTGCAAGCCAGTCCCCAGACAGTAAAACAACATCCCTGACAGAGAACAATAAACACTTCTTGTGCAACAATTCGTAAACGTGTCCTGAGGGTCATACTTTATTTTGAGGGCCTTTTTCTGCAGTCGTTGAACTGCTAATATAGACAGCAGGGTTCCTGCTGAAGCCTCCAGCCACAAGAAAGAGACAAATCAACTCGTTCTATACACATCCTCAAGTGCTCGGTCCATAACAGTGATCACAGCAAATTTTCATTAATCACAAAGCCTTGTGTCTGCTAGACAATAAATATGACTGAACAGAGAACGCTCTCCTTATACTTCCAAGGGTGCTAAATCATCCTTTGAAAAACAATACAACCATTTTTCTTTCGGTACTTTCTTTCTGTCGCCAGTTTTTCATCGAAACTGCATTACATTTTAAAATAAGAGTTGCAATTAGTTAAACAATACTAATATGAACAAAACAGAAGATGCCAGTATTATTCCAAACATTTGTATCCCATTTTTTTTCATATTCACACTCCAGCCTGCTCTTGTGTCACCTCACTCGAGGGCAAAGGCAAAAAGCTGACAAGCCCCACCACCGATCACCTCTGTCCTTCATGTGAAAACGCAGCCCTACAAGTGTTTACCCAGACACTCCTGAATGCTCACAAACTCTCTGACTCCAATCCATCAAGCCAACATTTAGACATCACCAAGTGCAGTTGGCAGGGCTGAGTCAGGGAAATTCAATAGGGGCTGTCCAACGGCTTGACATTCTCCTTAAAGGACAACACATTCAATCATTTCATGTAAATAGGAGGGGCCATTGATGCTGTATTTCATGTCCTTAGCGGTGTCAGGCATGATGGATGCAGATCGCGCCATGTGTTTTATCACATCAGTATGATTTCCTCCCGTCAGAACGAAGACGCTTTATCCCCCTGACACACATCCCAGTGACAATTCAGAGAAGAGATGCATTGAAATCCACAATTACTGTAATGAAACTTCATTTTAACCCCGAAGCAAAATTACAAATGTTCCAGATGTGCCACTGCAGCAAGTCTGGATTGTCTTGCAAGTCTTGGATTGTTTTTCTGATCCCCTAAATGCAGAATAGGGACTCGTTCGGATAACAGCCGAGAGGAGGGCAAGGTTTCACTAAATGCAGCCTCTAATTACTCATTAATTCCTTCGCTCAGCACTCCACAGGCTTAGTTGCAGCAGTTTCTTCTTCACTTTCCGATTATGGCCTCTACTTTCCCTATGGGACCAATAGCAACTCCAGCTCTATTAGGTCCGACAGCACTTACCAATATGAACTACTCCATAACAATAGGAGGAAACACAGCGTGCTCTGTTAGCAAAAAAAAAAAAAAACTGCCGTCTTCATTTTATCACTCATGTTCTTCTCTCTAATATGTCTGTAGTATGAAGGCACCCCAGTGTAACACTTTGGATAATGATATGAGATCAGTGCTTTACGACCCCTCCTGTCAGGTAAATCACACCACGGTCATCCTCTTTTTAAAATGTATTTATTATATTAGTTCTGTACTTCTGTACACACATCAATTTCGGATGTGTGATTGGTGAGAGATGAATAAGTTTAAATGAGCTTCACTGGTCTCCCAGGGAGGGACAGAAACATATGGAAGTTGGTTTGAGCTGGAAACGGTTGATGTTGTGAAATTGCTCTGTTGCCATGGAAACCCATCACAAAGCCAGGGAGACCTTTCTGCAACTTTATAAACTGCAGCAACCGAGAGGCCGCTAGACTTGTGTACACACATGCTTAACAAGCTGACAGTATTGCTGTCTGTGCCCGCCGTGTTTAATTGATGCCTTGTCTGTGGGATAATAGAAAGTCAGACAAAGTGGATAGGTGCCATCTGAATCTTCTCCTGCCTGCTGTTTGCAAAATTCTCTGGGCTCAGGTGCTAATTTATGCTGCCACACCACTTTTCACCCTGACTGCACTATCAGAAACCCTAAGGCACTCTATGGGACAATCTCATTTACTGGTGAGAATATATAACATCACTCTCACTCTCCGCCTGCAAGTGAGAGGAGCACAATGAGAAGATTTTAGAATAGCACGTGTCATGGCAGCAGAATTCATGTCTCTGAGTAACAGTAACAAAGCTGTGATGGGAATCCAGTCAACGAAAATGCCAAAAAAAAAACTAAAAAAAAAAAACTTTTTCTTAATCAGTCTACATAAAAGAAGCAAAATTGTGTCAGATATAAAGACTTATTTTCAGAGTGTAAGGGTGGTTTCCCAATTGCAATAGGTAGCACTTCAATGTTAATGTTGAATAAAGACTAGTTAGCACATAATTTATGATTGAAGTGCTTTAATAACAGTATTTTGTTATGGTTACACTTGAATTGGTTACAACATAGATGAAGGATGGTAAAACATATACAGTTAAAGAAAGGTACCCAGCATGTATGCAAAATATTACCTGAGAGAAAGAGATAGGAAGAAAAAGAGGGAGAGAGGGCAGAGCCCCAAGAAGAGCTCCAGGAAAGAAAAGAGACCGAGCTACAGTTACAATCTTATTTTCTCCATTCCTTGACCGCGTGACTAAAAACCAACTGTGAGACATTCAAACTGACCAATCGGCAAATTACAGCTTCACCCACTGGGCAAAAGGTGTGACAATTAGTAGACCCCCAGTGTATACACATCTTGGCCTACAGTCCTTGATCACTATCAGCACCTTTG
>NW_015546147.1:19088-36823 GCF_001515605.1 Sinocyclocheilus anshuiensis | reverse complement strand
ATCGATATCAGCACTTCTGTGCCTTGAGGAATGCCAAATGGCCCTTTTGTTACTCAAGATAGGTTTGGGACAGGAAAGCAGAAGTCTTTGATTATTGACCCTTCAAGAGAATATATAAAGTTTGTTTTTCTTATATCATTGACAAATTGCACTGTAGTTGTTGTTTATTTATTTGTACTTGTTTTATGCATAAACTGCAACTTAAGATTCATGGTTGAAACAAGAAAAAAAAAAATCAAACAAGAAAATAAATCCTAAAAAGGAAATTAATATCTTGTGCAGTTTGGCTTTTTTTTTTTTTTCGTAAATTTGTAATCTTGCCTGAAAAACTTTTATATCAGGCTTATTCAAATGGCGGACCGCAGCTTGGTTCCAACTGAACCGCGAGACATAATGGCAACAGCAGCACCTTATAGCAAAAATACAAACGTATTGTCCACACACTGATGTAACTGCTCCATACAAATAATTTTTTGCGGCAACGTTTCGACCATCAGGTCTTCGTCAGGCAAGACGAAGGCTATAGTTTCTGCTATAGTTTGACTTTTTTTTGTCCTGCACCTGAGCCCTATGTGAGTTTGTGGGATGTGCGCAACTTTCTTACACAACAGCAGCACCTTACCATTTCTAAAGTGAGCAGTGCTTCAAAACAATGGAGCGGGTCACACCACAAGGGTCGTTTATTGTAATGATCTTTCTGTGTTATATCCTCTAATATATATATTTTTTAATCTAGAGTAGAGACCTGCACTCCCGCGGGAGTACCGCGGGACCCAACGCAACAGGGTGCGGCGCGGGACAACTCTTGATAGGCGAGTGCGGGTGTGGGCGGGAAGAGACTCGTGTGTATGCGGGATGCAGGAGAATAAAATGATTCGTGGGACTCCCGCAAAATAGAAATGATCTAAACATAAAGTGTCTAAAACATATAAATTGTTGTTTATGTGTTGCACAAAAGCAAAAAGAACAACTAATAAGATTAAAATGATTAACATGCGGAAGATATAGGCAGAGTTTATATTTATGACACGTTTTTAAAGGGTTGTGCAATGTAGCCAATCACAGACTCAGCTGTTGATTTCTGGAACGCAATGGCCAACCAGAGGTGATTAAGTTAGAATCCACTCACAGCAGTGCTGAAATTGCGTGCTCATGAATCGTCTCATTTTAGCACATGAAGTATAGACATTGTGAAAGATTCAGTGTGCACATGTTCATTGTGTTATAACAGAGCTTTATGAGATCGCGATGAACTGAGATGTCAGCTAGTGGTAATAAAGGAAGCTGCTCGCATTCTGCCATGCCAAATCATGCACGCAGCTGCTTGCTTTTCTGTTAAAAAAATAACAGTGGTTTGTGAATGTTGATGCTTAGCCTAAATAACAAATATTTTATCTGGAGCATTTATGCTGGGATGTTGTGGATCTTAGGAGATGTTACAGAACCATTTAATGTAAATTGATTTGATGTGCTGAAAAAAAAATCTATATAGATTACTTCTATGTGGGCTTTTGCAGGTGGGGGCAGGACCAGATAAGATATTTTTCTGCGGGCGCGGGACAGAATCTTGCGGGAGCGGGACTGAAAAATCCATCCCACGCAGGTCTCTAATCTAGAGCCCAACGCGCTTCATTTAAGCCCTTCCCGTGTGCGTTGCTTTTCTATGAAGACACTAAATCTCCATTTAGAGCCGCGATGATGATGCAGTTATTTTAACAACAGAAGCAGAAACAAAAATTCTGTCATGATTTACTCACCCTCATGTCATTCCAAACCTGTTTTGAGTTTCAGAAAGTGGAAATTTAATTGAACAGTAATTAAAATGTACATTTATGCATTTGCCAGATACTGTATCCCAAGTTACTTAAATCACATTCAAAGTATGCATTGCATTCTCTGGGAATGAACCCATGACCTTGGTGTTGTCAGAATATGACTTCAGAATACTTGGAATTTAAGGCACGAGTTGAATGGACAAATTTTCTGTGTTTATAGTGCTTTTGAAGCATTTTAATCAATACTTTGTATGGTAAGGAGTGGCCAGTACCATCATAAGAATGTCTCCTTTTGTGTTCCGCATGACATCAAAGAGTCATACAGGTTAGGAAATACATTAAAGAGCGAGTAAATGCTGACTGAATTTCCATTTTTGGTTGAACTGTTTTTTTTTTAAATGATTTTTATCTCTAATTTGAGAATGTGGACAGTGATGTTTTGGTAGAAACTGGTGCAAGTGAACTTCCAGTGATGGAATATTAAGGTTTGTGACTGTGGGAGTTACTCTTGAGTTGTTGTTGTTGTTGATGTTGTCAATGGATGACTGCTGATAGCACTGTGAGCACTGGGACTCCCATTTATTATTAATGGCCTGTGTGTCATGGCTGTCACTTCACGTTGTTTTTGCGTTACCTCAAGGAAGAGCACACAATGATGCATTCACTCACACAGACTCAAACACACCTGTTTCCCAAACTGACCTCACAACATTGTCTAGCTTCCTTTTAGTGTTGTGTGGGTACTTTCAAGATGCATCTCTCTGATGTGTGGAGGCAGAGGGAATGAAGGATGCTGGTACAAAAGCTTTCCACACCATGTGGAGGCCAGACACTTTGCTCCAAAAGACGACGCTTTCCACATGTGAACCCATCAGCATCTTGAAAGACAGATAAAGGCAGGGCAGAAAGAGAAGATGTGATTTGAAATGACTTTTTAATTCAGATTCAGTGGGAAAGAAGAAATTAGGATAGTCTGCAGTTACATTTGTCTCATGTTTGAATAGCACTTTAAGCATTATACAACTTCAAGAAAAACTTTACTTTAACTTTCTCTCATGAGCAGATGAACACCGACCACGCCATTGTCACCAAGCTCTGAAAGTCAATCTATAAAAATGAGAAATCTCTCTCCAAATAAATACATTTTAAATTAATAAAACTCACTGCAATATTTGATTTTTGATCCTCAAAGTTGTGAATTGCCATTATCGGCTTTTTGTTGCAATGCATTCTGGCCTCCTACGGAGTGCAAATATACCTTGGGAATAAACTCAGCGTTAGTATGCGAGACCAAATTAGCTTTACTGCTGAGCGAATCGATAATGCTAGCAGAGGGGATTAACTTATAAAAGTCAAGATGAGCAACCAATGGCAGCTCTGAATGATTTTTCTATTGAAATATTCCTCTCAGTTCACTGCGTGAGTCATTTAGAGCAATATCCAGGTGTCCAGGGCAAAAAGCAAATTGTTAAAAAGCGCTATTACGACAGGCCATTTGAGGTGGTCGCACTCAAGTGATTAGAGGATGGCAAAGCGGTTAGGGGTCCAGATGAATGTCCAGTGGACAGAAATGTGCTTTGACTGTCATTTGTGCTTGCTGAAGACTATTAACCACTCTTAATCACAGCCCAAACAGTAGAACATTAGTCGATTGCCTGTGAAATTGCATTTATTCACATTTGTAGCGCTGCAATCAATTAGCTTTCACGACATTGTAACTGGCATATGATATTGAATGACTCGCATACAAGATACATGGATCAAATATAACCAAACGTATTGGAATAAACTGTGATGGGCGCATAAATGTAATTCTATTAATAGTGAAGTGACCTTTACTCGCTTGTCTGGGCTTTAATCTGTGATGTGCTGTTAATTATCAGGTTGGGGGGACTAGCAATGATATCCCATTGTCTTCATGGCACAGGAAAGTGGATAACTTGGAAAATTTTTATCTTGTCTGTAGCGGAGGTGGAGAGGGAAAAAATTATTTCCTGAAAATGAGCAGTAGCATCTAATTAGATTGAACGCTGCTGGGGTTGAGTTGTTGCCAAACACACTGATTTTGAATTAAAAAAGTGGGGTTTGGCATGGGAGACAAGGTAGAATTTGTGGTCAAGGAGAGACCAGACAAAAGCCCCTCATCAAGTAAATCAGGCCTGACTTTTATTTCTTCAGGTGACAAAGCTGGGTGGCCTTCTCAGGCCAGAGAACAGTAAAGCGTCCTGACAGAATGACTTGCAAGGGCGCACAGGGTGCGGGGGAATGGTGCTCTCTCAGCCTCTGCAATGACACTTGAATATGTGTGTGTGTGTGTTTGTGTATGTGTGTGAGAGAGAGTTTGAGTGCACAATGTGTATATCTGTTCAGTTCTAGTCAGGAGAAGTGTTTCAAATTGTTGCAAATCAAAAATGTCCATTTACGTTAAATCCTATATTGTTTATTGCGTAAAATAACTTTATTTATCATTTTATATATTTATATATTTCATATTTCAATGACATTCATATGTCTTTGTGAAATGTTTATAACATTTTGAAGTAAATATTACAATTAATGACTCTAAAAACAATGCAGTGAAACTATGAATTAAAATTTTTTTTCTATACACTTTAAATAAATGTGACAGTGCACATCCTAATTATTATTATTTTGTCTCATATTTTTTTTTTTTTACAGCATGTTTCTGCATGTTGGTTGGATCACATATTCATTTGGTGGACAGACATTCAAATATTAATAAGCAGCAAACTATGACTCATGGATATTTATAGAATAGTGGTAACCACCAAATGTCAATATTGTAGCACTCCTTGACTGTTAAACATATATTTTTGGTCTGTCCAATTTTTAATGTAATGAGACAATGATTTTTATTCATTATTATTTTATTATTATTTTTGAAAGGGCTTATTTTGTAAGATGGACCCAGAAAAACGTTTTAACAATTTTTATCACAAGTACAATTAAAGAATCTTTCATAGAGTTGAGTTTTATTAAATGTTTGTATTTATTGTATTGTTACTATTGATTGAATGTTGAATCTGTATCTGCCATGAAATAAACTGTGAATGTTATATAGCAATAAACGTACTACTACTATTACTATGCAAATTAATTTTAAATTAGGCTTTTTTTTATGATATCAGGACAGTTGTATCACCCTGCCATTTTTGTCTTACGGAGCCCCGCACATGGCATGCAGGAAAAAAATAGTAGGCTAAATCGTGTGCACGATTTACTATTTCGTTCCCTCGATTTATAAATTGTGCGCACGATTTACTAATTCATTCCCTCGATTTATAAATAGTGCGCACGATTTACTAATTCGTTCCCTCGATTTCCTAAATCGTGCACACGATTTATAAATCGAGAGAACTAATTAGTAAATCGTCTGCACATTTTAGTACATCGAGGGAACGAATTAGTAAATCGTGCGCACTATTTATAAATCGAGGGAATGAATTAGTAAATCGTGCGCACTATTTATAAATCGAGGGAATGAATTAGTAAATCGTGCGCACTATTTATAAATCGAGGGAATGAATTAGTAAATCGTGCGCACTATTTATAAATCGAGGGAATGAATTAGTAAATCGTGCGCACTATTTATAAATCGAGGGAATGAATTAGTAAATCGTGCGCACTATTTATAAATCGAGGGAATGAATTAGTAAATCGTGCGCACTATTTATAAATCGAGGGAATGAATTAGTAAATCGTGCGCACTATTTATAAATCGAGGGAATGAATTAGTAAATCGTGCGCACTATTTATAAATCGAGGGAATGAATTAGTAAATCGTGCGCACTATTTATAAATCGAGGGAATGAATTAGTAAATCGTGCGCACTATTTATAAATCGAGGGAATGAATTAGTAAATCGTGCGCACTATTTATAAATCGAGGGAATGAATTAGTAAATCGTGCGCACTATTTATAAATCGAGGGAATGAATTAGTAAATCGTGCGCACTATTTATAAATCGAGGGAATGAATTAGTAAATCGTGCGCACTATTTATAAATCGAGGGAATGAATTAGTAAATCGTGCGCACAATTTATTTATTTTTTCTTGCATGTCATGCTCTGTATTGTCTTTATGTTCCCCTTACACAATAAATTGTATTTCAATGTATTTTTTAATAAATTAATGTATAGGGAAATAAAATGTGTTTTGTAAACATTGGCCCAAATAGCTTTGTGTTGCTTCCATTTGATGACTCAAAGGGAGGCAAAAGAGGTTACACAGACAAAAAAAGAATAAGGCTGTCAGTCTTCCTTTATAACCAAACAGTGAACCCTTCTTATTGCGTAATTTGCTGTAAATTATATTTATATGTCACACACTGCCCTGACTTCCTCTGGGGCACTACAGGCCCACCAAAGGAACATGCAATTTTCTGTTGAAAGCCATGGTCTGAAATGTGTAAACATGGCTAAATTACATCCAGACTATATGATTTGCTTTGTTGGTTTGGTTGTTTGTTTGGAGTCCAGTAACCAAGCATGGCTTCATTAGGTGGTGGAAGCTGTGAGGTTTCACCTCCCCTGTGAATTCTCCAGATGCTTGCTGATGGCCCACTGCTGGCAGAGGTGTTAGCATCACATTTGCCTCCATCAGAGACACAAATATCACAGTATCAGTCACACTTCACTACACATTAAGTCTGTCTAATTAAGGCCGAAAAAGGAGATGTGGGAGTTAAGGCACACATGCAGACAGTGCTACTTTGCCATTACTGCCTGTCAGTGCCATTCTGTAGAACAACCCAGTCAGCAACTGCTAGCTGTCTTACAGTTGTCTGCATGTCCTTTTAGGCCATTTTAATTTCAGTTTTTTTTTTTTACACTTTACACAGCCATTTCCTAATTTTTATTCCTCTAACGTTTTAGCACTGTAAAACAATGCCTGCTGTGGAGCAGTGTCCAAACCCTGACTTTTCAATTTTGTTTGAAAAAGCCGACGGACCGCAGGGGTTAATTAAAAGCGTAATTGCTGTTATTAAAGCCCTCTTCCCATTCGTCCTGTCTTTCCATTTTCCGACACCACTTGCAGAACTCAGTCTTTTTGGCATCTGGAGCTCCTATTAAAAGATGTGGGCTTGATTCTCCTCCAGATGTTTCGGCTAATCATCTGTCCAAAAAGGAAACACTTTGAGCATTCCAAATATTTACACACCCAAACAATCGCGATGCATGTTTTAGCCCCTTGGGTCGGACCCAAGCTCGCAGAATCTGTGAAGCCTTAATACAGTCACCCTTAACCACCTCTCAGAAGCAGATGCTCTTTTGTACGAGTGCAGTTAAAATACGGGAATTTTATTAGGTGTTTAAGACAGCCGTAATCATGGCGCTTCTGAGCTTGCAGACTGCTGTGCCCCTGCCAGAACACGGCATCACCACTCATCTGCCATCCTCGACCGAGTACACCCGAGGAGCTTAAAGTGATATAAATGTCTTGTAAATCTGTGTGATGGCTGAGTGACAGTGTAAATCTGTACGATGACAAATAACCTCCTTTGAAGTCAATGCCGCGTCCAATAGGATACAAGTTTTATATTATAAAAATGCCCCAATGGCTGAAAAAAGCACTGCACAATGTCAAACTGACAATCTTAACTCTGTAGCTATGATGAGTGAGAGTGTTTGCCGCGCTTATCTGAATAAGTACGTCACGTCCGCTTAAATCTGTATTCCATGGTAACTTGGCACATCAATGATGGTGGAAAAAATAGCACGTAATAAAGTCAGCACAAATTAAATTTTTTTGTGTCCAATGCATGCCGCAATACATCACAATTCCACAGCCGGGCTTAGAGTAATATAGAAACTTAGGATGCTGTCTTGTTGCAAAAATGAAAATGTACTTCTAAGAAATGAGCAATTTCCCCATAGAAGAATTGAAAATTCAAAGGGACTGTCTGTGGGGTGACCTGTCATCAATCACGGCCGGCGCACTGGGGGCCTGGGAGAATGGCTGTCCATTGACAGGTGCTACCCGGTGCCTAATGGCACACGGCAAACACAGAGCAGTGCGGAGGGAAGGCAATAGGGCTGTTAATTGCTCTGGCTCTGCCCTGGAATACTGAAAGCGGCTGGCTGGAGGCACGGGGTGTCTGCGGTCTCCCCTGCTCTCATTTTCCCACCAGATCCCGCGGATGCCTTGCAGATTACATGCCCAAACCAATTGCTTTCGGCCCTTCCAATACTTAATGAAGCAGGAGTCTCTGACATGTGACAATAAGAGATACTGGCAGCTCAAAAGCTGCAACTCATTCTGTAGGTTAAATAGCCCTTCGGATGATGACCGTGTGAATGAGGAGGAGGAGATAGAACGTTTTTTGGAGGCGCTTCATTTCAGTCAGCTCTGGGTATTTGACTTTCTAGGTTTATATCTTCATTTTGGGGAAATTAAACAAAAAAAGGTCACAGCAGTTCAATGTTTGATTGCAGCATGGGCGTTTTTTCTTTTATGGTGTTTGAGAGAACAGTCTAAATGGTTGAATATCCCTCACTGCATAAGCATTGCGTATTGCGTACATTCCCCATCAATAACTCTTTCTAAACCACACCATTTAAATCTTATGAACTGCTTTAAAGCCCTCATATGTGTGCTGCACCCAGATGTGTGCATTTCTCTCCTCATTTGTTTCATGCATTAATAGTGAAAAACTGCATTAATATTCCTGGAAGCCGAGCGCTCGTTTTCTCAACTGAGGCGTATTGCCATTTCAACTGTCATCTAGTGTGTACGAGCTTTTATTGATGTATGACTGTGTCAGACTCTTCATTTTTGGAGTCAGTAAATGCAGATGCTCATAGGTTATAATGGGTCTTTGTTAGTGCGCTGCATTGCCTCTGTGTGTATGTGTGTGTGAAGCATAAAGGAGGAGATAGATGGAGTGGATGTGAGGTAGCTCTCATTGTGTGTGAACCTCTCCACCATCTGCAGGCTGAGTGTGTGGCTCCCTGTCGATGGCTCCTGATGAGGGCCAGATGTTCACTCTGGCTGCTGTGTGTTCCATTAGGAGCTTCAAGGCTAAACGTGTTACTCTCTCAAGCCTGTGGATTTTGTTCAGTGTGGGATCTGTTGGAGGGTGTGTCTATGAGCAGTCTGCTATTTGTTGGAGTTTTTTTCATTCACTCGATAACCTGCAGCAATTTTAATTTTTGTGTTTTAGTTGAACCATTTATCATCTTCATTTCTTTCTTCTCTCTGTAATCTTGGAGTGCCATTGCTGTGTTTTTTATTGTAATTGTTTGCGCAATAAACCACATACATGTATTATTATTATTATTATTATTATTATTATTATTAATTTATTTATTCCTGTTATAGCAAAGCTGAATTCACAGTGTCATACATTTGACCTTCTGAAATCTTTCTAATATGCTTATTTGGCGCTCAAGAAGAATTTCTTATTATTATCAATGTTGAAAACAGTTATGCTGCACTGTAAAAAAAGTATTTTTCAAAGTTGTAAATAAAGATTATATTGCTCTGAGATTCCAGTCTTTCTGCTTCAAAATTCCATGTTTAATTCAATGCATTACTTGACGTTTCTCTAATTATTTATGAAATTTACTAGCAATTTATGAGTGAAAATTGTTTATACAACTTTTTTTTCTCAGTGTGCTTAGGCTATTTTTCTTTTTTTTTTGTGATGCAAAAATGTGAAACCGTGATACACTTTTTCTTTGATGAATGAAAAGTTCAGATGAATGAAAAGCATTTAGTGGAACTAGAATTCTTTTGTAAAAATGTAAAAGTCTTTACTGTCACTTCTGAAGATTTTAATTAATTCTTGCTGAATAATAGTATTAATACTAATTTTTAAAACCATATTTATAATGATGGAAGTGTTTATGCTGAGTTCGTTTTATGTTGAGTTTTCCGGACGCAGAAGTTGTTTATGCTCAGAAAATTTGGAAATGTTGTTTTGATTTTTTTTGCATTGGAACCCCCAAGTACAAAAACTCTGTCTGTAATCTAAAGAGGATCTCAGGTTAACCACACAAGAGGTGGTAAAATTTGAAGAGCTGTTTTTTTTTTCATGCATTCAATTCTTCCACTCCACTGGTTGCTGTTGACACCTGACCTACCAGATTTCCCTTGTGTCTTCTTGATTTTTGTTAGTGGGTTCCTTACACTGTGTGGAAATCTTAGCAATGTTCATTGATTAAAATGATGTTTACTGGTAAATTTAACAAGCTTTGCTTCTTGCTGAGTTTATGCAGGGTGGTCTTTATCACTGATACTGGACCCTGCAGGGTGCTAGTATGAAATTAAGTGGAAGTTTACAAGACCACTGTGTCGATACAGGATTTGAGGATGAAGAGAAGGGAAGAATCTGTTCTTTGGCATACTAACACATTCATTTTAGTGTCTTCTCAAAAAGCTAGCACTTATTGAGCAAAACTAATTTTTTATGTCTTGATTTAGATGAAATATCAGTGAATATGTCTACCTTCCTTCTGATATCAACAGCTAGCTGCTGATGTTGCATTTGGTGGGCGAATAAAAACCACAAAGTTGAATGTAATCCCATGTGCATTTCCAGTCAGGTGTGTAACCCGGTTTGGACTGAGGCTGTAGGTAATATCTTTGATGAAAACTGTTTTCTTTGATTTTTTTTTTCCAGAGCTCTTTCTAGGCATGATAGAGCGGGTCAACAACAGCTGCAGGGATTCTTCTTAATTATAAAAAAAAAACATGCTGTTTGAAGGGAGCGGGAAAAAGAAAGAAAAATACTTCAGGTCTTGCCTGCAGTGCATATAATTTTCATAGTAATGAGTCCTGGATGGTATTCTCCACAGTAAAGGTGAAATTAATGAAAGGATAAGTGGGGGAGGGCAGACAGTGCGAGGAGGGGAAGAGTCTTAATTAATCTTGCAGTTTGCTTAGAGGATGAGGGTCACATCACATACATCCGATAACAGATATATCTGAATTTCACTCGAAGGGAGGAAGTGGCTCGACGGTTTTTAAGAATGCGAGTTGTTTTCACGACAGCAAACAGACACAAATCGTTTGATGGCTCATTGAATCAACAACAGTGTGTTGCAATGTGCATTCAACTTGAAATTTATTTTCAGATAACAGTATACATGGTAAGTATTGTAAAAACATAATTCACAGTCACTGTGTGGATGAAATTACTGTTTACGAACAAGTGCTCAGCACTTCTTGGTTCATCTGGCACCCAGAAAAGGGGCCATTTTAGATTAGCACTTCATTCAAATTGAATAAAAAGTGCTGTGTGTGAGGATGAAACACCCATTTAAATTTTTTTTTGGAAATTTGTGTTTTCTTAACTTTCCGTCTGGATTGCTGGACAAACTCATGATTTTACACAAATTATTAGAATGAGAATTTACAGACATTGGCCATCATGAGGGCCTCTGCTCTAATACCAGATGTTTTGCATTTCTCCAAGGCACCTCACATACCCTAAAGTTGCAAATAATTAATTTTATTTTGTAAAGCACAACTGAAGTGAGAAATTGAAGGCCAAATACATTACTATTGATTATTTAATGGGACCCAATCTCATAATTTCGAATAATACTGTGATTTATGTGGTCCATTGTGTATTTAAGTTTTTTCTATTATTAATTTCTAAATTCCACATTTCTGAGGGTTAAGAAATATTGTAGTATACGTTTTATGTATTTAATAACCTTACATGTCCCATAAATTAAAGTACAGAAGTGTAATGAATAATTTTTAAGTGAAGTTTATATTTGTATTTATGTTTTCGATTTAAGTTGAAGGGGACATCGGATGCAAAATTCACTTCTACATGGTGTTTGAACTTAAATGTGTCTTGGCAGTGTACACATACCCTATAATCATAAAAATCCACTCAGTGCTTTTTTTTTTTTTTTTTAATCCCCACAAATCATAAGCACTTTCTCAGATCAAGCTGTTCACAGATTCATGGCAAAGTGATGTCACTTTGCACAGGCCCATCCCTGTCGTTTTAGCATAGACCCGCCTTGATTTAGCTGTACTCAGTCCGCCATCGTTTCGACACCGGAGCAGGTGTAGACAAGAATGCCTCCTAAGCAATTGAGGTGTTTTGTTGTTGGGTGTAAGAATAAACATAGCAGTCGTCATTTACTCTCGACATCTGAAGACGCATTGGATTACTTTTGTTTTTGAAGGGAATGCACCCCATGTACAAAAATGTACGTTTTGTGCTTGTATACATATCTACGTATAAACAATGAGACCAGGCACCTTACAATTTACACACATTTATATTTTAAAACAAATCAGCATGATAATCTGAGTTACAATCTGGTGCGAATTTGTGAATTCCCAAATGCTTCCAGTTACCAGTTAGTGCCATTAGTGCTAATGTGATGCAGCTACTCAGCTACTAGTTTTTGATCAAAGACGTTGATATTAAAGCCTTTTTTCAGGGAGATTTATGAGCAATTTTACAGTTCTGTGACTCATTAGCTTACATGCATTCAGAAGTGCTAAATTGCTAAAGAATTAAGTGCAGTGCTTATACTTTGTGTTTTCAGTCTGATCGCCTTCAGGTCCGAGAACTCCTGCTATGAGAAGAGCATAATGAGGCAGAAGATGGTTGATCGATGGGCTTAGTTTAATGTGAAAATGTAATGGCTTGGGCACTGTAGCTCTTCTCTATATATATTGTGCTGTGACATGATGTAGATTGAAGTCGCATGGCTATTCAGCTAGAGCAAGGATCATATACTGTGAGGATTCAGAGGAGCTATATGCCTTCACTGACATGAAACAATACATGCAACTTTAACTAAGAACAGGAATCATCAGGGATTTACCAATATTGTGTTTTTGGTTTATATATTACATAATCATTATTGAATGCAGTTCTCGGACATGAAATATGACATTGCTTATAAATTGCATGCAACACAGTAAAGAAAAACCCTGGCTTCCCTCATACACAATTTAACCCTAACGTGTCCAAAGCGAAGTTTGTTATACAAGAAATAAAAGTTTCAATATAAAGTTTCATGTTTTTATTTTAAAGTAGAAAAGTTACTGTAGCATGGCTAAACCATGATTCATATTGGAATTGTTCACTTGGTCTTTTATAACATTAGAAGGGAAAGACATGGCTCAAGATGAAACTTTTCAATCAGTTTAGACATGCTTCAGTAACTTCAAGATTTCTACACCTTTGCTCTCAAAGAAAGTTAAAAGTTTTTCTTGTAACAAAGTTTAAAATGCATTTTGTTAAATGTAAAAAGAATATATGTAATGCTCAGTAATTAATAAAGCATAAAATAGGCACACAAGATAAAGAGAAATGACATATTATGATCTATTGATTTCCCCCTCCCATCCCCCACCATCATTAGTATTTTTACACATCAGTTAATTATAGGGGAGACAGGGGTTGGTTTCCACATGGGGAAGCTAAAGGCTATGTGCTTGCATGGTTTTAAGCAGTGGCTTTGCATGTGTGGTTCAATACAGTTTTAATGTATTGTGATGATTTTTGTGAATTTTGTCCTTCAAACTAAAATGCCAATATCAATATATTTTTTGTAACAACTCTTGGGTAAACACAAACCCACCCATTACTGTATATTTTAACTGATAGGTCAAGGGTGTTTTAGCCAAATCAGTGGGTTGATATATGTTTTTATTCTAGGTTTCATCATTACTGAGAATAGTCAGCATGTGGTGGATTAATTATACTCCCCACTCCCTGGCAATAACAGTTGAACAGTGTAGTAGTAACCAAGACTTTAATTTGTGCTTGTCATTTTTTTATATACTGGTTTGATTAAACATACATTGACATTCAAGAGCATGCATTCTGTTTTATTTGAATGTGAATGTAACATTTTACTTGAATGTGGATTGTACAGTTGTACAGGCTTTATTAGAATCAATCATTCAGAGAACATTTACCAAGATAATAATTTTAATAAGCTACTGCTCTACTACAAACAGCCATATCACCCTGCAGCCCAAGACTGGTTGCCCACTGAAGCTAAGCAGGGTTGAGCCTGGTCAGTACCTGGATGGGAGACCTCCTGGGAAAACTAGGTTGCTGCTGGAAGAGGTGTTAGTGAGACCAGCAGGGGGTGCTCACCCTGTGGTCTGTGTGGGTCCTAACATCCCAGTATAGTGACAGGGACACTATTCTGTAAAAAGCACCATCCTTCGGATGAGACGTTAAACCAAGGTCCTGAATCTCTGGGGTCATTAAAAATCCCATGGCACTTCTTGTAAAGAGTAGGGGTGTATCCCCGGTGTCCTGGCCAAATTCCCTCCACTGGCCCTTGTCAATCATGTCCTCCTAATTATCCCCATCCACTGAATTGGCTCTACTGTATCTCTCTCTCTCCTCTCCACCTGTAGCTTGTGTGTGGTTAGTGCACTGGCGCCATTGTGCTGTGGATACCAATGCATCATCCAAGTGGATGCTGCACACTGGTGGTGGTTGAGGAGAGACCCCCCTCATGATGATTGTAAAGCGCTTTGTGTGTACAGCAATACACAGTGAACGTGCTATATAAATGCTTCGTTCATTCATTCATTCATTCATTCAAACACTTTAAAATGTAAAACTTGTGTCTTGCATATATTGTTTGTGTTTAATAAAGTCACAGTATAACTATAGCCACATTTAAATCTGTCTAGAAACAGATCTACAGGTGTGAAGGATTGTTTCTGAACATAGAGTATAACTCTCTACACTCTAGGTGGCTGATATAGCTGATGTGTGGCCCGAATCTTACAATTAAGAACAAATCAGGTGATGTTATTGCTTCTCTTTTGTTTTGCGCTTAACATTTGATCCTTATTACATGATAATTATTTTGATGAACTAAATCTGAAACCATGAGGCACCAAACAGTTATCAGTACAGCCTGCAGTGAGGATAATTTGTAACCTTACAGCTCGACATGAGTTATGTTCTGAGATCTACTTTTGTTTCTCTCAGATTTTTGGCTGGGAAGGCTTGAGAGACTTCAAATGAAAGTGAAAAAGTGAAAGTGACGTGACGCATAGCCAAGTATGGTGTTCCATACTTGGAATTTGTGCTCTGCATTTAACCCATCCAAGTCCACACACACACACACACACACACACACACACACGGTGAACAGTCTGATCACACACCCGGAGCAGTGGGCAGACATTTTTGCTGCAGCTCCCTGAGAGCAGTTGGGGGTTCGGTGCCTTGCTCAAGGGTCTCACTTCAGTCGTGATATTGAGAGCTATTGAGAGATATTGAATGCACTATAATAAAAGGATAATAATAGTAAAAAAGGGCATTTTTGTTTCTTTATAGATATTAATTGTTAAAATCAACAAAAAGTGCCTCAAATAATGTAGGTAATGAAACAGACAGAGCATAAACAGCATAACTTGTTTCACAAAAGCACTCCTCAAGGCTATAGGCTCGACAAAAGAGCAGGGCATTGGAGTTTCACAATTATGTTAGCAGCTCCAGCATTGCTGGGGCCTCTGAAGCATCACAATAAATAAAAGACTGAATAAAATCTAAATAAATGATTGTAGTGTTGTAAGTCAATCATGAAAGCGAGGAAAAAATTCTTCTGTTTAGAATGTTAATTGTGAGTTTGTAATAATGCCATAAATATTAATGTGCTCATTAGCAGGTGTCAGCCCCATCATGCTCTTGTACGTTGCCGACTCTGCCGTGACTTTGATTAGCTTATTAATGGAATCGAAATGAGTCGAATGAAAGGTGTGGTGGATGACCAAATGTTTCTTAAATTTATAGTGGATATTCACAGACCGCAGGCCTGTTAAAAACTAATATTTGTGACAAACGTCCTCAGTAGTCTTCATTATGCATTTAGGATTGTGTCAGGAGCCATCAGCCCACTGAGACGGACTACAAAGAGCATATGCATGGACAGATCATCAGATGAGTTAAGAAACATCACATTATCAGTCCCAATACTCTTGTGGCCCAATCTGGGCTGGCTAGTATATTAATTCATTTTATGATGAAACCTGTTGCAAATATACATAAAAAAGAGGACTTCATCTGAACGAAGCAAAATGCAATTAAAGACCTTCAATAATGAACATCTAATCTTATAATTACCTTTATTATAATAGTACTGAAGGAACAAATGTATAAGAAGGCCCAGATCAAGGCACTGTACATTAAGATGATATTACGCACAGCTCCTTATTTAAATCAAAAGGAGCAATTATGTCATTGAGTGATGACTCATTAACTCCCCTTTTAAAAGCCTTCCCAACATTAAATGTCTGCTTTTATTCAAGGCCCCGTGCTCAAAATAGTTCTGTTACACACTAAGATCATATGACAAAGCCAGCTCTTGTCTCATGAAATTTGATATTCAGGAATCAAGAATCAGCTTGCAATATGAAAAAAACAAAAAACAAAAAAAAACAATAGTCCCAAAGCTTCTTTCATGGTTGCGTGGGAGAGGTATTGAAAATATGGCTATGTTTGGATTTCAGAAGAGGCTCATTACATTTTGTTAATCAAGAAGCAACCTTTTGCCAGATACAAAAAAAAAAAGAAAAGAAAAGCTAAACAGCGCTAAATGATTTTCACAGTTTGCTTCCTTCTGCCTGATGACGTAACGATTCTCTACATTCTCTTTCGTGAATGCAAACACATTCTATTCTATTCAGTGCACACAATATATTTTCGACCTTTGCTTAGCACGGGTTTTCTAAACTTATGATGGTGTTAGCAAAACATTCAAAGTGATTTGAAGTTGAAATCGAAAGGCCTAGGAAAAAAGCATATGTGTGCAACATTTCAGCTCTTCCCTAAATAGGACCTGATGTGATGCCATCCTGTGCAACTGAACATTAAATTCCATCCCAATTCTACTAATTCATTTTCTCTCTCTCTGTTTGTGGGAGTCTGGGCTCCATGCAGAGCAAAACTCAATTTGCCATCTCGGATTGTCATATTCCCTCTCACCTACCCGTCTGCCCGCAATTATTGTCTCACAGCCACTTATTGCAGAGAAAGGGTCCCCTGAGTGGCAATCCATTTTTTTTATAAGCAGACATGCACAAGGCCCTACGCACAGAAATGCACAGCTCCACTGGAGATTAGAGGTGGCTTGTGGTGGCTTGTGGTGATCCTAGCTTATAAAAGATAGAGGTATATGGGGACAGATGTGATGAGTGAGGGTGAGTTGGCTGGCATCTTTCCTCACAGAGCAGTAACAATGTGCAGAGGACAATTGTATGTATGCTACAACAGATACAAGTGTCATCTGCACCTACAATATCACACTAGTTGCACTTTATGGGTGACAAGTGAAAATAAACATGACAAATGGAAAAGAAGATGCATTCAAAATTTTTTACATATAGTTTAAAATCAAAAGTATTCCTGTGATGGCAAAGCTGAATTTTCAGCAGCTCCAATCTTCAGTGTCACATGAATCTTCAGAAATAATTCTAATATGCTGATCAACTAATGGAGAACTATCATCAAACTATTTTGATAATTCCTTTTGATTATTAAAAAAATATATATATATATATATATATATATATATATATATATAATATTAAATTATTAATTATGAAGAAAACTGCTTAATATTTTTGTGGAGACTGAAACATTTTTGTTCTTAATGATTCTTTGATGAATAGAAAGTTCAAAAGAACAGCATTTATTTGAAGTAGAAATATTTTGTAACATTATAAATGTCTGTACTGTAAGTTTAATGCATTCTTGCTGAATTAAATTAATTTCTTAAATAAATAAATAAATCATGGCCCCAAACTTCTGAAAGAATACATATGATATTATATACCTGGAACAACATAAACTACCAAATTTTGCTACAAGTTTGGTTGCAACATAATGATTTCTGTTAATAGTGTTCATCGTCTGCTTGATTACGTCATTAACTGAATTTTACCGTACATTTCTGCCATATGTACATCAATTTGACAGTCACCACT
>NW_015546147.1:7795-18012 GCF_001515605.1 Sinocyclocheilus anshuiensis | reverse complement strand
GATTCTTTGATGAATAGAAAGTTCAAAAGAACAGCATTTATTTGAAGTAGAAATATTTTGTAACATTATAAATGTCTGTACTGTAAGTTTAATGCATTCTTGCTGAATTAAATTAATTTCTTAAATAAATAAATAAATCATGGCCCCAAACTTCTGAAAGAATACATATGATATTATATACCTGGAACAACATAAACTACCAAATTTTGCTACAAGTTTGGTTGCAACATATAATCATTGCTGTTAATAGTGTTCATCGTCTGTTTGATTACATTAACTGAATTTTACTGTACATTTCTGCCATATGTACATCAATTTGAGATAGTCACCACTGACAAACTACTACTAAATATATTGTAGAAACACAATTTTCTGTAAAGCTGCTTTGCAACGATTTGTATCGTGAAAAGTGCTATACAAATAAATTTGAATTGAATGGAACTGAATAGACAGAATTTTGTAATTAAAAACTGGCATTATATGGCAAAAGTGTACAGCAGTGTCACACGGTTGATACTTCTTGCATTGTCGAGGATTGACACTGGGCCGTGTGGTAATGTTTTAATGAATAATGTTGACATTTATAGTCATTTTTATTTATTTTATTAACATGCAGAATCCATTCAGAACAAGTAGTGCATTTGCCTGGTGTTAAAATGAATGTGCATTCTTTTTCATGTGTGTCATTATTGGATCTCATTTTCTCTTTAATTATGCAAATAGATCATACAAATGCTAGGCATGCATCACAACATGCTTCTGTAAGTGCAGGCCTATTTCTCCTTCAAATGTCCTGTAGTAGGGTCTCTTTGACTTTAAAGGGGTCATGTGATGTTGCTAAAAAGAACATTATTTTGTCTATTTTGTGTAATGCAATGTGTTTATGCGGTTTAAGGTTAAAAAAAACATTATTTTCCACATAATGTACATTATTTTTTCTCCTCTATGCCCCGCCTTTCTGAAACGCGTTGATTTTTACAAAGTTCATCGGTCTGAAAAGCGAGGTGTGCTCTGATTGGCCAGCTATCCAGTGCATTGTGATTGGCCGAATACCTCAAGCGTGTGACAGAAATGTTACGCCCCTTAACATACTGTGTTTCCATCATACAGTCTATGGTTTCCATGTGTCCGGCGCGATGAGACAAAACCAATAAAACCCATTACAAACGAGGCATTTGTTGCATCCAGTGGGGACATAATTACTGATTGTAATGACTTGTACTGTGTTTTTACGCTTTGCGTTGCGTATTACGCCGCGTAAACATAAAACCATGTCTGCATTTGTGATCGGAGAAATGACAAACTAAGCCCTATTCTACACTGCTCAAACTCGCGTTTGAATCATCAGTGGCAAATTCTTTAACTTATTACATTTTTTAATTGAATTAATTAAATTAATTCTAACTTAAGAATTAACTTAATTCTTTAATTCTTTGCAACTTTAAAGATCTTCTTTACGCACCAAGAGCTTGTAACACTCCAAAGAGAAAGGAAAAATTGAAATCGCATCATATGACCCCTTTAAAACTTAATACATAATCAGCATTTTTTTCAGTGTTTATATAAGGGAAGGACATTTGTGAATAGGACTTGCTGAATAGTTTTTACTCAAACATACAATTTCACTAAATTAGTACTTATGCAAGAGCTGCCAAAGTAATTAAATTGTATATGATTAAATGTAATTATGCGTTTTAGACCATCACAGTTTTTAGTTTCTCTACTAATTTAAGGCAGTATGACATAAAATGTTTTTGTTGGGTAACTACTACAAGAAGTGCAAATTAAAATTCATTTATTGAAATAAAATTCTGACCATTTCTAGTTCATCAACATAGACTGAACATGCACAACTCACTGCTCTTGTGAAGTTTCTTAAACACTGCTGGCCACTACATTCAGCACACATCATTCTTACAGTATGTGCTAACAGAGTGACTGACGATTTTGTACAATTATTTATATTTAATTTTTGATAGTCTTGGTAGCTGTACAAACAGGTTGGTGGTACAACCCAGAAATAGTGTCTTCTTGTACCTATTATATCATTGGTACTTTTTCATCCTCATTTCTGCTAAATTATTTTTGTTTATTTTCTGCCTGAAAGAGATAAAAAACATTTGCATATTCTAAGTTGTAGATTTTATTGTTATTATATCAGTTCTAGTCTATAAAATTTGAGTATTTCAGCAATGGTTATATGTGTGATTTGTGTGCCTGTGATTTATGAAGCAGAAAGCTCAGTCACAATCTACAAGCTTAAAAGAGTTCAAAGTGACTTTTTTATTTAGATTTAGAACATTTTTAATTAGAGATATCAGCCATTTCAAACAGAAGAATGTGAGTTCACAGATAAATGGGCTGTTGAAGCGTCTGAAACATTTTAAACATGCAAAAACTTTGATCGTTTTGTGTTATGCAGTATAGTGCAAGCAAACAGGATGACATACTTGTCACATTTCAGGTGGTTTCAATAATGTCTTCCCGTAACAGCAATTAAACCCTGTTTTGTGAAATTTCTATCTGTGGTAAATCTCTGCTTAGCATTAAGTGCATTTGATTTTCTTGCCACTTGCCAGTTTGACACCTTAAAATTAAGCATTTTCACACCGGCATCATAACTTATTTATTTATATTTTCATTCTTATTTATATAACTTTATTCGTTATTTTATCATTTTTATATTTACTATCAATCTATTATCAAGTTTTGTACATCCTTTTGCACATTTTTGTTTTGTTTTATGTATGATGATAACAAAATATAGCATCATTTGTTACATAAATAATCAGTTTTATAAATGAGTTTCCCTGCATTCTGTAACAGCTATGTTTGTGACTATTTAGGTAGCTGTTATGGATATTCTTGGTCAGAAACATTACTCTGTTTTCAATATGATATAATATAATAAAGAAACAGTATTAAATAAGCTTTCTTTTCTAATGACTTTATTGAAGTAATATTTGTTATATCAGATCATTTAAAAAAAAAATAAATAAATAAATATGGTCAAAAGCTGGTTGTTTGGAGAGGCTACTGCTTATTATAAAACTCCTTGATTTTGTTATATGTCCTGTGAGTTCCTGTATTAAGAAACTCACCAAATCTTTTCACTACATGGCAAAAGTTGTTCACGTGTACTCCGGTAAACATCATATTTCTGTTTGATGAAATCTTATCAGCTTTCTGCTTTAGAATGACTGCTGAGGCTTTCAGATGTTCAGATTCTCACATGAAATTGTTTTCCTTTCAGTGCTTATGTCTGTGATTCATGGATTCATCTGGTGCTTTTGATCACGATCAGTCTCAAGCACAAAGGAAAGGAAGGGCAGCTAATAAACAGTGTGCTCAGAAGTCTACCTCAGGACCCCTGCTGACATCTGATAGCATGTGCTTATCACATCCTTGCTCTCTCCTCTCTCAATGACGGAGCTGATCTCTGCCAACTTTCTGCATATGGTCCCTGTCTTTCATTCCACCAGCGGCTCCTTATTTGAAATTCGGGATCCAGGCTTTAAATTTTATTAGCAGCCTTTATTAAAGCCACCCGTGGATAAAAAGGAAAAGGGAGAAAAGTGGAGATAAAAGAGGAGTGGCGAGAGAAAAGCGCTACATTAATTCATTTTCAGGAGAGTGCACAATGTGATTAAAAGAGAATGGAGAGAAGGAGCGTCCACTGCCTCATTGTGCCAGTGCTCAGATATAATTGCCAATCAAACCCAGTCCTTTGTCATTCACCTTTCCAGCCCCCCGCAACCCAGTCTCCCTCCCAATATGTCAATCTCTGAACCTCGGCACATACTCGCCGAGCCTGCAGCCAGAGGCGACGATAAAATGGCTCCCTCGTTGCTTAACTCTTCAGCCATCAATTAAACGACACGGACAGTGCATTAGCATAGAGCCCATTGTTAGCATAATTGAATTTATAGTGCAGAGAAAATGAGGCTAACCTGCGGTTAGCACAGTGTCTCTCAGCGACATTGTGTCTTACAGCTGTTTCCTTTTGTTCTGCTCAAGCTCCAGCGCTGTCCACGAAGAACGGGCCGATTCAAATATTAATACTGTTATTGTAATCCAGGCCGGTCAGACCCGGGCTGTTGTGTTATGACTGAGAGGAGAAACGGAAGCCATTAGCCATTTGTGAAAGCACATTAAGCTATGTGACGAGCTTGTTTAAGGTGAAAGGAGAAGGTGTGGCTGGGATAATGGAAAAAGGGCTTTATTGATAAACTCATCAAAAGTCCCTGTTTGGGACGGCCTGCTAAGGAGGGATCTTGGCTGCGATAAGGGAATATTATTTGCAAAATGGGCTAATCTCTCCACAGAGCTGTCCCTCTGGGTCATGTTCTGAGCCCTCCTTAAATTAGTCTTCACGTTCCTTTTGTGTGAAACTTTAGGTCCCCCAAACCCACAGTTATCCCTGACCGCTATCAGATGTCATTCTTTCCCCAGGTGGTGCCACTGTTTACGTTCTTGTTCTTCTTTTTGGTATCACTCTCACTGTGCTCCTATTTTCACAGATCCACGGATAGTCCAACCAGCTTTCAATAACCGCAGTGGCAGTATAGAGCGTCTGTGGGGCCCCTGCAGGGCTACCTGCTGTGCCTGAGCCCTGAGACGGAACATCAGAGCGAGCCTCAGTCAGGCAGAGAATGGAGACCGAGCCATATCAGTCCTCACAACCAAGAGCAGATGATCTTTTTAAAGGAGTCCTTAAAAGGTAACTGTGAAGGGATGTTAACTGGGGGCGCTTACGTATCCTCGACGTTCAGATTGGCTGGTTTCTCTCTACCCTCAGATGTTCTGCTGCCAGTTGATGTGTGGTGGGTGTTGTTGATGTACTCCAAATTGCTCTTCAAAAGAATGTATGTTTTCAGAGGAAAAAGTGGCCAATTAAGCTCAGGAGTTCATCGTGATGCGTCTGCAATTACCGTCTAGTGGTCGTGTAAAATAGCCATGCGGCGAGATAGATAAATGATACATTTTTAAAGTGGCCAAATCCACAGTGTGTGGCTGTGCGGACGGCCTAACTCTCTATTAATATTTGAAAAGGCTCTAAATGTGTTACGAGCATGTTTATAGTGGAGATACGAGTGCGTGCGCCCTAATAGCACTTCCATATATTTTAAAAGATGGCCGTGTAGGCCTGCACTCATTTGTGCATCTCTGAGAGTACATCAGGGAGCCAAATCACCTTCTTGTGTGAGATTTCCTTACACACACACACACACACGCCTCCATTATTCAAGTCCTTTGATAGTGTGTCATTCTCAACACGAGAAAAGCTATTTCCCTATGACTCATGGCTCCATCCCTTGCTGCAAACATCAAGCTGAGACTTTAATCAAAAGGCATTTCAGTAAACAAAACACCATCTCACCCTCACGCATGTCAAAGAAGAGACAGAAAGCGCTCAAACTGAGAGAAAATATGTTGTCAGATCATTTTTATATTTGGTTGCTTTCCAAGTTTTGAAACAAAGGACCATGTGATGTGGTGTTACGTTTGTAGGTTACATAGATGCTCTTTGATGAGAGACAATAAATAAGGGATAAGTTGTTTGCTAGTTTGAGGACCAGTCACTCTATTATTTACACTGGAAACCACAAAGGCTTTGCGAAGTGAGTATAAGCAAATATGAGAGGCTCTGGAAGAGGTTGATGGCTGACACCTCAGTGTATCCTCCTGGAACATCCCCATAATTCCCAGTCATGACTGTCTGGAACATTGAAATCACTGTCTAACAATAACTGGGACATGCTGATGAAAAAACGTTCAAAAACTTGTCATTCAGTCTGAAGTATGGTTATGTGACAAGCGTTTTGTCACGTCTTTATTTCTGTGAAGCTCACCCTCTTTTATTAATATTTTTGGAGCACTTTCTGAACACTTTTCTGGCTCTTTCGGAATGGCTTTTTATTACGAAAGACCCAAATGGAAAGAACATAATGCTGCTCTGAGAAATTGATTACAAAGGTTGAAAAGGGCAAACATTTAGGTAGAAACCCGTGGTAACTCAGCACCAGGTTAAATGGGGAGCAGGCTGCTGATAGCTTGAAAGGAAGCCAGAGAACAAAGATTATGAACGGTCTTTGTGACCCTCACTGTAACACACAAAGCTGTAGAGAAGTAAGCACAGGCATATGCTGCATTCAAGGCCTCATGGGAAGTTTCTGCTTATGAGTTTAAAAATCATAGTTATGACTTGCACTCAGGTGTTTTTGGTTGGAGTACAATGAAGTACAATTTCAATTACATTTCCTAATAAAGACAGGACGTTTTTTATTACTAATGCAAGAACATATGTAAGCCGTGTAAGTGATGTTATATGTGTATTTTGTAATTCTTGTGAAATATAAATAGAAATATTCTTGTGAAACATCCAGAAATAGACTAATAAAGGAAATCAGAGTGGCTAAAAAAGCTAATAAGAAAAGCTAAAAAAACAGTTTTCAGCCAACAGTATGGACTGGTCTGAGGAACACCACCAAGTACAAAACACCACCCTCGCAGTCTGTGCAGAATCAAGAACTGGCTGATGATCTGAATGTGTTTTATTGCCTGTTTGAAAAGCCCAGTCTCACACCCCACACCCGCTCTGATCTGCACTTCACACACACACCTACCCCTCTGCAACCCCCCTTCATCCCTCTCCTACCATTCAACCTGCGCTTAAGGTCTGTGTACAGGACGTGAACCGTGTCTTCAGAAAACAGAAGACTAAGTAAGCTTCAGGCCCAGAAAGTGTTTCTCCTGCCTGTGTAAGAGTCTGCGCTGACCAACTGGCCCCCATCTTTACACAGATCTTCAACAGATCACTGGAGCTGTGTGTTGTCCCCTCCTGCTTCAAACGCTCCTCTATCATTCTTGTCCCCAAAAAACCCAAAATCACTGGACTTAACGACTACTGACCTGTCGCTCTCAAGTCTGTGGTCTTGAAGTCGTTTGAGAGACTGGTGTTGGCCTATCTGAAAGACATCACTGGACCCTTGCTGGATCCTCTTCAGTTTGCTTACAGAGCAAACAGGTCTGTGGATGATGCAGTCAACATGGGACTGCATTATATTATCTTGATAGACCTGGGACTTACGCAAGGATCTTGTTTGTAGACTTCAGCTCGGCCTTCAAAACTATCATGCCTGACCTTCTCTCAGACAAACTGACCTGGCTCTCCATGCCCACCCCAATCTGTCACTGGATCACAGGCTTCCTGACAGACAGGCAGCTAGTGAGGCTGGGTAAACTCACATCCAGGACTCTCACAATCAGCATTGGCGTACTCTCCCCACTGCTCTTCTCTCTGTATACAAACGAATGCACTGCAAAAGACTCTGTTTCTCATCTGTCAAGCTCCTGAAATTTGCAGATGACACCACCATCATCGGCCTCATACACCATGGAGACGAGTCTAATGGTTAAAGAGCTGGCTGTCTGGTGCAGTCACAACAACCTGGAGCTGAACACGCTCAAAACATGGAGATGATCGTGGACTTCAGGAGAAACCCCCCTGCACTCCCCCCACTCATGAACAGCACTGTGACCGCAGTAGAGTCATTCCAGTTCTTGGGCACCACCATCTCTCAGGACCTTAATTGGGACACTCACATAGACTCCATTGCTAAAAAGGACCAGCAGCCACAGGAGCTGGTGAAACAGTTCTACTCTGCCATCATTGAGTCCATCCTGTGTTCGTCCATAAGTGTCTGGTTTGGTTCAGCTACCAAATCAGACACCAAGAAACTACAACAGACAGTCAGGACTGCTGAGAAGATTATTGGTTCCCCCCTGCCCAACCTCCAAGATCTTTACACCTCCAGAGTGAGGAAAAGGGCTAAGAAAATCACTTTGGAACCCACACGCCCATCCCACTCTCTCTTTCAACTGTTGCCCTCTGGTTGGAGCTACAAAGCACCGACCACCAAAACAGCCAGGCACAATAAGTTTTTTTCCCGCAGGCTATATTCAGCCTGAACAATTAAAACTTTCATAAATATACATTGTCCATTATAACTGATACATTTATACGTAACATCTGAAAATGTATACATTTGTAAACTACATGAACTGTACACTTGTAAATAACATATCTGTACATTCATTAAAACAATTATATATTTTTTTTCTCTATATTTCTACTTCTGTATTATATTGCATTATTTAATTTTCTGTTTTCCTTATATTAGTGTTATATTTCATCTCTACTGTGTAATTCGTATGTATGTCTGCACTGTCATGTATGTTTGCACTATGTCTGCACTTTCTTCTGCACTTGAAGTTCCTGTCGCAAAGACAAATTACAAAATTACAAATTACAAAAGCTCTTTCTGACTTCTGAAATATAGTTTGGACTGTCTCCTTATAAACCAGCTAAATCAGTAATGTGTTATCACTATTTTTCATCAACAGTACACAAAATGCATACATACTAAATTGTACCACCAACAGCCACAATTAAAACTTATTGCTTCAGCCATTCATATTTAATTGACACTTTCCAACTCGGAAAGTCAGAGCTTAAAGAGAGTAACATGTTTCCCACATATAATTATGACTTGATGGTGCTGTTCATGTGCACTCAATTAGTAAATACAATCATTCTGACATGACTTCGGGACACCGTTATACTGCAAGACCCACACCAACTATTTTCCAACTCTACTGTAAAATTCTCCAATTAAGCAAATGATGGCAAAATGGTCTTTGAAAAAAAAATATATATTTCACTTAATATTAAACCATGTTTTTAATAAATGTTATTACGATAATATTTAGAGTAGTAATATTTTTCTTCACTTGTAAAATTAAAATCTTAATTCTTAAATGATAAAATGTAATTTTTAAATAAAATATTGTCAGACAGTTTGAAGATTCACTGTAGCAATATGTCTTTCATACACTTCCATTTAACAGTTTAAGTATTATTTTTTGGCCAAAGATGCATTTAAATTGATCAAAATATCGATCAAAATATTGATTTATAATGTACCAATTTTAACCTATTTCATACAAATTCTGCTTTTTTAAAAATATATATTTTATTCAGCAAATAATCCTTAAAAAAAGCATCTCAAAAATGTTAAGCAGCACAAATATTTTCAGCATTTATAAAAATAAGAAATGTTACTTGAGCACAAAATCAGCATATTAGAATGATTTCTGAAAGATAATGTGAAACTAAAAATATTTTATATTAAAATAGAAAACAGGTCTTTTAAATTGAAATAATATTACACAATATTTCTGTTTTCACTGGATTTTTAATCAAATAAAAGCCTGTTGAGCATGAGAAACATCTTTCAAAAACACTGAAACATCTTACCCACCCCAGAATTTTGAACGGTAGTGTACATCTTTCCAATGTCACTTACACTCCTTAACACTTGAGGGAGCTATGAAGTTTCACACTCTCGCTTTAGCTTAGTGTTGAATGTATCACAAATAATGTCCAGTAGGGATGTGCCGATACGAGTATCGGTAACAAACGATTCACGGGACAAATTCCAAATGGAAGTGATCATTCCTATCCGCTTGGAGTGGGGATTTTGGAGTGAGCAGGGCACGTGCTGTATATATATATATATATATATATATATTAGGGGTGTAACGGTACACGTATTCGTACCGTACGGTTCACGGGGCAAATTCCAAATGGAAGTAATCGTCCCTATGCCTTTGAAGGGCAGAGCCCTTGGAGTGGGGATTTTGGAGTGAGCAGGGCACGTGCGTGCCATTATGTAGTCATTTGGAATGCACTTGGCAAAGCGAGTTCTCGTGACAACGCAGCACGGTGTCCGTCAGCAGATTCGCTGTTTTACTGTCATAAATGTATTTTGATTGTTGTTAGCATAACTGTTGCAAATAAACTCCACTTCGTAGCCTCGTCGAGCACGTGCGGGAGATGAGAGAAAGGATTGACCGGGTCATGCTGCTGGTTAAGGAACATCTCGTGACTGCCCAGCGCACCCAGCAACGGCTGTACGACCGGCCTAGGAATCATCGAGCCCTCCCGTAGCCCATGGGCCAGCCCCATCGTGATGGTTCCAAAGCCGGACAACACCCTCCGGTTCTGTAAGGACTTCAGGAAGGTCAATCAAGTTTCCGCCTTTGACGGCTATCCCATGCCACGGGTGGATGAACTCTTGGACCGGCTGGGCAAGGCTCGATACATCAGTACCTTGGACCTCACCAAAGGATATTGGCAGGTGCCCCTCTCCCCG
>NW_015546147.1:0-7745 GCF_001515605.1 Sinocyclocheilus anshuiensis | reverse complement strand
CCGAGCACCATTCATCAGAGCACGTGTGATCAGTGTGTGGGCAATAAATCACCCTCCGGGGCTCTTTCGATCAGTAGAAAAATGACCTGATATGTAAATGTTTAATTAAGATATACAACATATAGTACGAGAAATACATTTACAATATAGACACTGATACCTGTTTCATATAATCACTTTGTGATGTTGGTGCTTTAAGGTTTCAGCGAGTCAAGATAATGTCTGAGATTTAGTCTCGCGAGAGCGCGTGTGGGAGTAGTGCCTAGCCGAGTGTACTACTTTGCTTGTGTGTTTGAGAGATAGAAGTGATATAAACTGTATAAAACGTCAAAAAGGTGATCTATATTCACTTGTATTCGTGTCATATTCCATCAGCAAGTAGTATACAGAGGCGATTGTTTTGTGATTTGCAACGATTGATGAGGATTAATTGCGAGCTCACGTGGAGAGAGTTTTGTTCGTGTCTCAAATTCGTTGATGAATCATAGAGCAGGGGAGATATAGCGCTGAGTAGGCCCTTTGTGAGATCTGGATTGTGTTCATTAATACAGGGGGTGTAAAGGCCACTACCGTTGTCTTGTTTTGCCTTTTTTGTTGTCTTTAAATCCCACACTGATTGTTTAATTTCTTGTTTTATACTTTTATACTTTAAAGAGTGGAAACCAATTCTCATTTTGCCTTATTTTGTAACATAACACATCCGCAACCCCCCAAAAAGCTGAAGTTACTTTTGATGCTGTGTCCCATTGGTCACAGTCGAGAATAAAAGACCCCAAGCTGAAGTGTTTGTCTCTTTATTGTGCAGTAGGCCACTGGCTGGCAACATATATTTTAAAAAAGTTTTTAAAATATGCTATATATTATATAAAAACTAATATATATAAAACATTTTAAAATATAAAATGTATATTTTTTTTATGTCGGTGTCCATCAGTGAATCTGCTGACGGACACCGTGCTGCGTTTTCACGGGAACATGCCAGCTGAAGATAATGAGGAAATTACATCGCTCGCTTTGCCAAGTGCATTCTAAACGACTACATAATGGCACGCACGTGCCTTGCTCACTCCAAAGTGCCCACTCCAAGGGGATAGGAATGATCACTTCCATTTGGAATTTGCCCTTGAACCGTTCGGTACCGATACTCGTATCGGCACATCCCTGATGTCCAGGCATAATGGAAAGTGCCTACTTTGAGGAAACTTGTGAAGTTTATGTGTTAAGCAGTGTTTCATGGTGAGTGCAGCATCTACATTTTACTCTTGTTGATAGTGGTGACAGTGAAATTGCTATAATCATAGCCTCAGCTTGACAGGTTTTATCTTCCCATCAGAGCAGGCCCATTTCTGCAACTTGTTTTAGTGCAGCATGTGGTAGATGGGGTTGAACGATGTCAGAGGTAACCCTCTTCCAAGTGCCTTTGTTGGACCTGCTAGAAATCCTAGCAAAATAATTGCTTGTATCCTTGTTTTTCTCATAGACCTAAAAGAGCAGGTGCCAAACCTTCAAAGACAGAAATTGCGAAATCTCTCTGGAGTGGGAAGCTCTGACAAGATGGCAGAATGTTCACAGCATTCGAAAGAAAGCGAGATAACTGTCAATGTCGTATTTAGTATGAAATGCATGCCATCTCTTTAACTGTCTGCTGATCTTGGCCTTGACACATGCAGACTCTCCTCTCCTCTCCCCTCAGATAGACACTGCCTTCTCTGCCGCATCCTCTCCTCTCTCTCAAACCTTCACAAGTGAAATGAAAGCGAGCTAATGAGATCATTTGAGCAGAGATCACACAACACACTGTTTGTTAGTTTAATCGAAGATAACAAGCCATACGTTTGCCAATAGCCAAAGATTAAGACATAAAAAGAGAGCTGTCTTCCAATTGCAGAGAAGAAAGAGGCAGAAAGAAAAGGAGGAAAAGTAAAGGTAGAGTTGAAGCTCATGCAGGAAAAATAATGAGGATTAGAAAACGTAAATGCTGTAAGACTCCTGCGTGCTGGACTTGGATAATGCAGCGCCAATAGTATTGCCAAACAGGAGAAGAAAGCCCCCATACTGAGTCTTCAATGCATTCACTCTCAGCACTTCATTACCCAGCAGGAAATTGGAACAGAAAAATAAAGTTTGAAATGTCTCGCCTACACTTGCCCATGCTGTTTGCCTTTATATTCATGTCTGTCTGCCAAGGATCAAGCGCACTGAGGGCAATAAACCTGGGAGAGCATGCTAAACACATATCACACAGCTGGGGCTGGAACCGACACTGGGCCCACATGAACACTTGGGGGGCTTGCCACATTAACGTCCTTTGGGATTGCCACATAGGCTCGCTGGTGGGCTGGTTCTGCGAGTTGATTAAGTAATCTTATTTTGCCACATTTTAACCTTTGTGGCAAGGTGATTAGACACACAGATGTTTAAAGGGATATGTTATCTTAATCAGACTGAGACATCTACCGTATGCTGCTGCTTTTGTCTAGTTAAAAACAGTGTGCCTAATTTTAAACCAAACAAAGACAGTAGTGAGCAAAGCACATTATCTACATTTCCATACATTTTTCCTAATGATACCCACAATCAAAACAAACATTTTATAGAGTCAGTCATCTAATAATAATAATAAAACTACTGGTATGTTTACATGCACACTCTTGTGAAAAAGAAGTGCACTTAAATGTACTTCAAATCTTAAAAGTATTTTTTTTAAGTACTAACAGGTAATAAATAAAAAAAGGTTTTCCTAAAGGCAGTACATTGTAATGGCTTGTGTTTTTAAACACTAAAGTACACTAGTTAAAAGGAAACTTTGTAATAATGTCATATCAAAAGTTTTACTATAAATTACATTTTAAATCCTTGATTTAATAAAATAAAATATTTTGTTGTGCTTTAAAGTTGTACACTAATTTTGATGTGTTGTAACATACTACTTGCTTAACGTGTATGTGCTAAGATTAGCACAAAGTGTCAGTTTGTGTGTTACTGAATTATTTTTTTTTCTTTAAGTATACATGACATAATCAAGTACAGTATTTAAAGGATTAAACAAACATCACTTTTTGTAGATCACAAGATCTACACTTGCCCATGCTGTTTGCCTTTATATTCATGTCTGTCTGCCAAGGATCAAGCGCACTGAGGGCAATAAGCCTGGGAGAGCATGCTAAACACATATCACACAGAAGCCAGCATTGCTTGCCAGCTGTAAAATAGCCTCATCTCGGGCCATGCAGCACATTTATATACTAATTTTTGTCTCCAAAACCACAAACTGACATTTGATTTTTATTGAATGAAATGTAAAGTGGAAGTACATGCACTTTAAAAGTTTTTCAGTCGGACTTAATCAATAATTCCATTTAAAATGTCATGCAAACAGTTTAGTCCGACTGAAATCACTCCAGTCACACATTCACACACCAGTGTGACCGTACCCTACGTTTTGTTCTTGGTTAAATAAACATTACTTACATTATCAGAGAAAAAAAAAACGTTTGTATTTTTACATAAGCAATAATAGGCTATTCTATTTATTAAAACCAAGTCTCATCAGTTTAGTGTTAAGCATTTTACATTTATTCCAAAATAATAACTCAAGGAAGTAACAATTTAAACAATATATTTTATTTATGAACTGATGTTCAGCTTTTCTTTTTAAAAATAAACTTATTTTTGGATCCTCATTCATCAAAGCTTGGTTAAACACTGTCACAGACTCGGAGATCTAACTTTAATAATGACACATTTTCTAATATTTGCATAGTTTTATTTTTGTACTATGATTTTATATTCTCATCCAATTTTTTGAGACACTGCCTGCCTTGCCTCCTCGGAGGAAACGCCCCTGCTGTGTACGCATATTAATCAAATTACATTTGGCCTGGGATTGTGTGTGCTGAAAAACAGAAGTGATGTTTGTTTAATCCTTTAAATACTGTACTTGATTATGTCATGTATACTTAAAGAAAAAAAAATAATTCAGTAACACACAAACTGACACTTTGTGCTAATCTTAGCACATACACGTTAAGCAAGTAGTATGTTACAACACATCAAAATTAGTGTACAACTTTAAAGCACAACAAAATATTTTATTTTATTAAATCAAGGATTTAAAATGTAATTTATAGTAAAACTTTTGATATGACATTATTACAAAGTTTCCTTTTAACTAGTGTACTTTAGTGTTTAAAAACACAAGCCATTACAATGTACTGCCTTTAGGAAAACCTTTTTTTATTTATTACCTGTTAGTACTTAAAAAAAATACTTTTAAGATTTGAAGTACATTTAAGTGCACTTCTTTTTCACAAGAGTGTGCATGTAAACATACCAGTAGTTTTATTATTATTATTAGATGAATTTCTCTATAAAATGTTTGTTTTGATTGTGGGTATCATTAGGAAAAATGTATGGAAATGTAGATAATGTGCTTTGCTCACTACTGTCTTTGTTTGGTTTAAAATTAGGCACACTGTTTTTAACTAGACAAAAGCAGCAGCATACGGTAGATGTCTCAGTCTGATTAAGATAACATATCCCTTTAAACATCTGTGTGTCTAATCACCTTGCCACAAAGGTTAAAATGTGGCAAAATAAGATTACTTAATCAACTCGCAGAACCAGCCCACCAGCGAGCCTATGTGGCAATCCCAAAGGACGTTAATGTGGCAAGCCCCCCAAGTGTTCATGTGGGCCCAGTGTCGGTTCCAGCCCCAGTGCCCGATCCTTGTAAGCGCCTTCCAGAGCGCCTCCAGTCCCAGCTCCTCGAAAGCGCTTTGCTGTGCCTGCTCCTCCAGAGCACCCTCCAGTGCCAGCACCACGTAAACGCTACCCTGATCCCCAGGAGGGACTCCTGATCCCCAGTTCAGCCCAGGAAGGGCTCCTGTTCCCGAGTTCAGCCCAGGAAGGGCTCCTGATCCCGAGTTAAGCCCACGGAGGGCTCCTGATCCCGAGTTAAGCCCAGGAAGGGCTCCTGTTCCCGAGTATAGCCCATGGAGGGCTACTGATCCCGAGTATAGCCCACGGAGGGCTCCTGCTCCCGAGTTCAGCCCAGGAAGGGCTCCTGATCCCCAGTTCAGCCCAGGAATGGCTTCTGTTCCCGAGTATAGCCCAGGAAGGGCTCCTGATTCCCCGTTCAGGGGGGGCTCCCGGCCCCAAGTACAGCCCCGTAAATTTCCCCAAGTATTTTTTTGGGGGGGGGGGAGTTAGTAGGGCTCCATCCATAGTGGCCGCGGCCTCGGAGGCTGCTCCGCCATGACCTCCCGAGTCGCCTGCTCCGCCATGGCGTCCCGAGTCCCCTGCTCCGCCATGGCGCCCCGAAGGGGTACTGCTCTGGAGGCCCACTGTCCCGTGTCGGTCTTGAGGGACCTCCAGAGCGCCCACCCCCCTTCCCCGTTGGATGTTATATGGCGTGAGGACATGCCTTCCGGAGGGGGGCGTTATGTCAGACTCTGTCTCGTGTTTTGTGTGTGTTTTTCTGTGACCCAGTTTCTGTCTCCTGCGTATTCTGTTAATTTCATCCCAGGTGTTTCCCATGTTTAATTTCCTATGATTCCAGGTGTGTCTCCTTAGTCCCTCATCATCCTGTGTTTAAAAGTCTGAGTCCTTTTAGTTAGTGTTGTCCGCTATTGTTAATGTCAACTCCCTTGTGCTACGTGTGATTCCCCGCGATTGAAATACTCATTGGTTTGTACTCCTGGTTTCCTCGTTTCGTGCTCCCCACAGTAGCACCCTGTGACACCTATAAGGTAGACAAGTCTTTCACTTCTATTTTTATTTCATTTCATTTTTTATTTTATTATTATTATTTTTTTATATAATAATAAAAAAATGTCTTGCAAGATATGTCCACAAATGTATTAGGCAAACTTGATGATGCAGAAGTATGATTTCTGAAGTATTTTGTATGCACGTCCTGCTGTCATATTTTCTAACCTTAAGATTGCAGCCCTTTCTTAATAATTTTCTTTCCTTTTTCTCTTCTTTTAGGGCAGTTCTGGAGAAAATTGTGCTGCTGGGAAACTTAAAAATGAAATGAATGAAGTTGTTTATTACTTTTGTAATTTAAGTTATTTGCAAATGAAGCAAAGCAATTTTTGTGCATTGTTTTAGTTGAAACTTGTAAATAAAAGACAAGAAGTAGTTCTGGAAATTGTAAATTTTTGCAAAGCAAGTTATAATTTGTAAATGACAGAAATTCTTCTATACATTATTTTTTTGCCTCTGAATAACATTTGCAAATCAAAATAAATTGTTCTATACTAAAAGTACTTTTTACAACTAATTACAAAATAACTTCAATTCAACATCAGAAAAACAACATCAACATTTAATTAATACATAAAACAGATAAAAGCAGTGCGACCCTGGTGGAGCTGCTGGACCTGGACGGGCTGCCATAGAGAGCCTGGTAGGGCCTCTGCCAGTGGGATATAATCTGGGATAGTCTCCAGAGTGTTTGAGTGCATATTTCCACTGTCCAGCACAGGTTTATCCTGCAGTACAGGGGTCTGGTCTGATTTAAGGAAATGAGGAAAGGACTAATTGTGTAGAGCTATGACAAAGTAATTGGTGAAAGAAATATGAGTTACTTAATTAAATGCATGCATTTAAAACCTTAAGTAAAAGTATTATCCTTCATACTGTAATGTACTTACGGTATGAAGAGTAAAAGTAGCCTATGTATTCTGCAGAAAAAAAACGTTATATATTATGGTCTTGCATTAATATTACTGCTGCACTACAGTGTAGTGTATGTTGCATTTTCTGAATATGTTCAAGGTTGTTACATTTAAAATACTTTATATAGGCCTACTGTTGGGCAGTTTAATGTACAACAGTGCATGATATTGTAAAGGACCATGCTTTTGTATTGTAGCTGTCCTGTGAGAGAGAGAGAGAAACCTCAGTATTTCTCATTTGTATGTGAATACTTAAGGAATGTATTTCATTACACTCCACCACAAACAGTTGCTACACCTGCGAACCATATCAAGGCTGCTTCCGAAGCACCTGCCTTGTCTAGCCTATGGAGGACTCTTCTTGTTGCCTAGCAACTTTGTCAGCTGCTGTTGAGGAGTGGCAGTAACGTTTGTAAGTGGACTTTTTATATTCAGCTGCATAAAACTAAACAGGGTTGAAAACCTGTTTAAATATGTTCAGCATGGTCCATTTATGTACATAATAATCAATAATAGAATAAACAACATAAAATCACATTTTGGTAAGATATAAGTCGACATTTAATCGCTTTATATTTTGTATTTTTTTCATGTCATTTCAATATTCAAGTAAGTCGAAACCCAATACTTACATTTAAAGTGTCATTCGGTAATTTAAAGTCAAAAACTAACAATTCAGGCTCCAGTTATTTTAATTTTAATTAACAAATAACATCTATGGCAGCTCTCTTCTCGCAGCGTTGCTACGCGACAGGAGCGGCAATCGGGAACACCTGCTGGCACAATCAGGAAATCTTGCTAAGGCTAGACTCGGAGCATCCTTCGAAGAACGCATTGGCTGCATCCTTCGAAGCACCTGTCCTCCGAAGGATGCGGTCTTTGAATTGGGACGCAGCTATTGACTGCATCAGGGATGCACCATTTGTTTGCAATTTTAACTATTAACACACACAAACAACACAATAACAAATATAAATTGCTTTTGAAAGTTGTATACAATTTATTAATTATATAAACAAAAAAATAGTGACAAATGTAATTTTAAAGAAGTGTGATACCATA
>NW_015546146.1:198494-204111 GCF_001515605.1 Sinocyclocheilus anshuiensis | reverse complement strand
TTATATTATATTATATTATATTATATTATATTATATTATATGTTTACTAGCAACCCTCTAAATGAATGAATGAATGAGGCATTTAAATAAATAAGGCTATTTCAGCAATATAGCATAATAATTGTCAGCTATAAAACAGGCTTGTTTATTAAATGATATCAGATGTTATCATTTCAAATGTTATTAAACATTTTAGTTGCGCAATTGAGGGAACATGTTTGGTTTTCATACAAAAGATAAAAGACTATTAAAATAAAACATAATTTATGATAATACACAAACTGATATTGCAGTCTTTTAGACAGTAGATGTTGTCAGTGTGTATGCAGCAGATTTGAGATCTCTCTCTCTCAGTGTCCGTCCCAGATGACAAACTCCAGAAAATGATTATCTAATCATTCACTCGCCCCTCTTTCAGTTTTCTTCCCACAAGCCATCTGCACTTCTAATATTTACCCATGATTCCCACTCTTATTTATCTCACGCCCTTTATATGAACTACAGCTGGGGTAAGCGTCCGAGTTTGACCTTGCTTGAGAAACAACATAACCTAAAAGTTCCATTCTTGGGAGAGTATCGCTCACATCTCAAAAAAGTGAAACTCAAAACTTCTCAAGGTGATTTTTCAAGGCATTAACATTTTTGATTCAAACACTTTTGGATTTATTCAAAAATTCCCTAAAGGAGGAGCAGCTGTTTTAGGGGGGGGGGGATGCTTTGATTTCATTTCCTGATGTGGCATGTTGTGTCCTTGGAAATGCTTGCTGAAACCGTAGCTGCATTTAGAATGGCCTATCATGTCTGACCACCAAACACTTCATCATTTCGGACTTAATTTGCGATTAATGTCCTTCTGCCCTGCAGAGTTAAGCACCCACAAAAACCCAGTGTTTACTACCCTTCAATGTGTTTGCTGAGAAGTTCTCAGAGACACACTTAACATTTAATTTGGTTGGTCGAGGTTGGATAGCAGCTTTAGAAAGGTCAAAGGGTCAACTTATTACATTACCATCTGTTAACAATGACTCTCCACTGACAGAGAGGGTTTATCTGAGCAAGCAAAAGCCCAGAGATGTGCCTGGGTCACATTCAGATATGTGACAGATAGGGACCAATCGAAAGCTGGGAATATCGGGCCATAATCAGAAGCACATGTGGCTTTGAGTCCGCCTGTGAATGTATAACTTACCTTGATGAGTCTACCATGTGAAAAAGGACAGATGTTTATGGATGACTGCTTGTTTCAGGAGAGATGATTGAATTTGTTTAGGTTTGCTAAACTCTTTTTAGATCATCTGTTTATGATGCCTGAACATCATGTGATTTGCACGCATTAATACATTTATCCGAAATTGAAACTTCTCAAAATGTACAAGAACTTGCATGCATGCATGAATGTGTTTATCGATGCATTTGTGCAGCTGAAACCCAAGTATATTTTATTAAGAGGGTTCTTTAGCTTAAAGACATGCAATATAGATTTTTTTGGCAGGCATTTTCAATTGTAAAACAGGATCTCAGTCGGCGAGCATGCTCTCTGAATTATATGGGGGAAAAATCCTTATAAATGACCTTTACAGTTTGTCTCTTATTATCACTTGTGCGAAACTGCTGTAATTTACATCTTTATACAGGTCATTTCATGTCTCCAGCCACTAAGTAATTAAACAGGCTTTGAATTTAAAGTTCTTACAAGGACCCAAAAGGGACAAAATAATTAGATTGTCCATATTGCTCTGAATAATATGTTATACAGACTAAATCACTGGAAAAGGAGGTTTATAGCCTTACAGAAAGACAGAACAATACAATGATAAAACTATAGATGGATGGATGGGTAGATAGATATATACTAAAACTTAATACAAATACATAAAACAAAGATTGGCAGCTAAAAAAAAGTGGTATACTAAAATGATTAAAACTAAACTAAACTAAAATAAACTAGTTACCTAACGAACATAAATAAATAAATAAATAAATAAATAAGTACAAAACATAAATGAAAATATAAAAACAAAAGTTATAAAAAAATATAAAATATACTAAAACAACGCTGAGGTTGAAATTCCACCCATGCAAATTTGTTTATTTCACCATATTCAATTATTATGATTATTATTATTATAGTTATCCTTTCAATATTTAAAATAAATTTCGCAGAAAAAAATATGATTTTTGCTTGAATTTGAAATTCGTTAAAAAAAGAAGGTGAAAAGAAAAGTGAATGTTTGCTTAACATTTTTGTTCACTGTATAATTCCTTCATATATCTCAATTGTATATTTTTTTAGTTTTGCTTACTATCACTCTAAAATGTGTAAAATAGTAATACTAGTGAGAAGACGTGCATACATTTTTAACTGGCAGTGTAAGTTACATTATACTACTGTATATAGTCAAAACATACATAATAATAAAGGATTGGGGTAATATAACTACAGTGATACCATTCAGAGAAACAGAGGCAGTATTTGATTTAGGTCATATTTCTCGTAACAGTGAAATAATTATTTAATCTTGAAACAATTTCCATTAGTATATTTGCTTGTGCTGAGCACAGCCGAACATAATTTGCCTTTTACAAGCACACTGAGGCTTCGATGTCTACAACACGACCTCACTGAAGTGTAATATTTAACTCTCAGGGAAGGGAGAGGCTCTGACACTCTGTTATTATCAGCAGAAGAATTCCGGGGGGATAGCATGGGGAATAGCACTTTTTGGACTGTGCGCTACAAGTTATTATAAATCAATTAGTAAAACTGTCTGGAGGACGACTCTTCTGCAGAGGGGTCAAAGAATAATAATACAACTGGAATTTCATTAGGCAAATCAGAAACTTTTTGTCGAGTAAAGCAGTCTATATTCTTTTAGATTAAAAAAAACAAGAGATCATTTTTGAGGAGAATTCCATTCAGCAGGCTCTTGTGATCATGTAAGACGTTGGTGGTCCACCCAACACACACACACCTCAGTTGTGCGGAAGGGTGAGGTATTAATTGAAACTGCATGGCCTTGTGCTGATTCCTCCCACACTTCTGGTGAAAACGCAGGACTCATGACATTTTGAACTGATTAGGACATTTAGAAGGCTTCTGCTTAGTGTTATGTCAACCATTCTGACATGGGATCGTTTCATTTTAATTCAGACACAAATATAACTGCAGGATTCAGAGTCCCAGGCAATGTTCAGGAATTATCATGTTTCAAAGACGCAAAACTGGAAACCACCTGGAAGTAGCTTATGGGTCAAAGACAAGACGTCCCATTTTGGTGTCTGTATCAAATTAATTTTCAAAAACAAATTTATATACATAGAAAGCATATTAATTGCAAGTAAAGTATCTACTTTAATGTTTCAAATAACTTCTGTGAAAATAAAATGTCAAAATATGGATGAAATAATGTTCCTTCGTCATTCGGCGTAACATATATATTTATGTAAAAATGAAAAATACTTATTCTGACCTGTATTTATATATATAGTATGTATTTATAAATATAATATACTATATTTATGTATTTATAAATATAATATAATATAATATATTTATATATATGCTGGGCAACAATTAACATTTTTAATCACAATTAATCACATGATTGTCTGTGATTCATCGCGATTAATCGCATTATGCACAAAATTCTATAATGCATTAAAAAGTAGTGTGTTGTTCACTTTTTTCATTTAAAAGTACTGCTGTATGAACAAACAGCAGTATTCCTTTTACATAGTAGCAGTTAAACTATTTCTTGTAAATCTCAACTTATAACATTAATGTAATCAAATTAAATATAAAACAAGCTACTTGCCACTGCCATGGCATTAACGTTTGTTGTAGCTTAGCTTGTTATAGAAAAACAAGTTATGCTCAGAGTCCAGAGCCTCCATCATAACATTATAACAGGCACCTTAGAGACCTGCATGATTGCGGGACCTAACGCAGCAGAGTGCAGTGCGGGACAACACTTGATGGACGATTGCGGGTGCGGGTGGGTAGACACTCGTGTGTGCGGGATGCGGGAGAATAAGGGTGTACTCACACTAGGCAATCTTAGCCATGCCCGAGCGCATTTGACCCCCAAAGCCCGGTTTCTTTTGACTAGTGTGATCGCTCCGTGCCGCACTCAGGCGTGGTTCGTTTAGCCGTCCCTGGCTTGGTTAGAAGAGGTGGGCCAGAGCACAGTTTAGTTATATATAGATCAGTGAGTGTGAGCGCTAACCGCGCCCGATCGTGGAACTTATGATACTTGCTGCATGATTGCGTGAACATTTCTGAGCAGCAAGAGTGATAGATCTGTAAAGCAATATATTGTGAGAGAGGGCCATGTGTTACCGCGTCCCAAACGACTTAAAATAATAAACCACAAAGTTAACAAAATGATGCACTCCACTGTGCTGAGCAATAGCGCTTCTCTGCTGTATTCACGTGCTATCAGAAACTTCTTGTTTCCCACTTATGAAGTAGTAATTACGAGCACGTTGCATTCTTTTCAAGCTATTTGCCACTGCCAGGGCATTAACGTTTTTTATAGTTTGTTATAGAAAAACAAGTTATGCTCAGAGTCCAGAGCCTCCATCATAACATTATAACAGGCACCTTAGAGACCTGCATGATTGCGGGACCTAACGCAGCAGAGTGCAGTGCGGGACAACACTTGATGGACGATTGCGGGTGCGGGTGGGTAGACACTCGTGTGTGCGGGATGCGGGAGAATAAGGGTGTACTCACACTAGGCAATCTTAGCCATGCCCGAGCGCATTTGACCCCCAAAGCCCGGTTTCTTTTGACTAGTGTGATCGCTCCGTGCCGCACTCAGGCGTGGTTCGTTTAGCCGTCCCTGGCTTGGTTAGAAGAGGTGGGCCAGAGCACAGTTTAGTTATATATAGATCAGTGAGTGTGAGCGCTAACCGCGCCCGATCGTGGAACTTATGATACTTGCTGCATGATTGCGTGAACATTTCTGAGCAGCAAGAGTGATAGATCTGTAAAGCAATATATTGTGAGAGAGGGCCATGTGTTACCGCGTCCCAAACGACTTAAAATAATAAACCACAAAGTTAACAAAATGATGCACTCCACTGTGCTGAGCAATAGCGCTTCTCTGCTGTATTCACGTGCTATCAGAAACTTCTTGTTTCCCACTTATGAAGTAGTAATTACGAGCACGTTGCATTCTTTTCTGTTAAAAATAACAGTGGACAGTGGTTTGTGAATGTTGATGCTTAGCTGTAATGACTTAACTGTAATTTAAGTCGTTAATTCTATAAGGGAATTAATCATTAATTTTATTTCTAGCTTTTCATGTGTGACTCAATAGTGTAAGTGGGTCCGTTCGAAGACAGAGATCCTACATAGCCTAAATAATTTGATCGGGAGCATTCATGTGAGTGCTGCTGCAGTCTTAGGCCAACCACAAATGCTCTCATTGGTTGAGACGCGATGACACCCATCCCAAGCCAGTACTGATAAACATCCCACCCCTCCTGTGACCCATGGTTTGTCTGTATGTGTACTCAGAGTCAGTGAGCAACGGACTTTCATCAAAATACTGCGTTAATGCGCGATAAAATAATTGTCGGCGTTAATCAATTAATGCGTTAACGCGATAAT
>NW_015546146.1:197974-198356 GCF_001515605.1 Sinocyclocheilus anshuiensis | reverse complement strand
CACAAAATGTCAATCCAATAGAGCACCTTTGGGATGTGGTGAAATGGGAGATTCGCATCATGGATGTGCAGCCGACAAATCTGCAGCAACTGCGTGATGCTATCACGTCAATATGGACCAAAATCTCAGAGGAATGTTTCCAACACCTTGTTGAATATATGCCACAAAGAATTAATATATAATATCCAAGTGTTTTGAAGGATAGTGCAAAGATTGGTAAATATTTAAACCCTTAAATAGAGTTTTTTAATGTGATCTAATGATTTTTGTTCTAAATATGCCTGACATGACTTTTTGGTATATGAACTATTCCGACACTGAATTACATTTTAGTGAGTGTCTTCTGTAAATCAGTCAGTCAGTCAGTCAATCAACCAATCAT
>NW_015546146.1:195188-197639 GCF_001515605.1 Sinocyclocheilus anshuiensis | reverse complement strand
GTAAAGTAAAGTAAAGTAAAGTAAAGTAAAGTAAACAAACAGGAGAGATTCTAATATATGAAAAACTGATAATACTAAATCTTTATTCAACTTTTATTTTGATGCTTGAAAACAAATTTTTGTCTTTCACCCTTATATTTAGAGAGACAAATACATTTTATCATTTGCTAATTTAATCATCATAGCAAAAAACTAAACTAAAGTAACAATTAAAATGACATAAAATTTAAATGAAAGATGAGGCAAAATCCCAGTAAAAAAAGTAAAATAAATAATAATAATAATAATAATAATAATAATAATAATAATCTTAAAGTTGTCTATTCTGCCCAGATATATGCATTAGGTATGTGTATCTCATGACTCAGGCCGATACGATACGCATATCGATGCATAGCCAACGATACGATTCATTAAATATACATACACTGAACAAAATTATAAACGCAACACTTTTGTTTTTGCCCCCATTTTTCATGAGCTGAACTCAAAGTTCTAAGACTTTTTCTAAGTACACAAAAGGCCTATTTCTCTCAAATATTGTTCACAAATATGTCTAAATCTGAGTTAGTGAGCACTTCTCCTTTGCCGAGATAATCCATCCACCTCACAGGTGTGGCATATCAAGATGCTGATTAGACAGCATGATTATTGCACAGGTGTGCCTTAGGCTGGCTACAATAAAAGGCCACTCTAAAATGTGCAATTTGATTAATCTCGCGCTCCGTGTGGAGGGCCGTCTCAACTGCCGCCGGCAACGCCGTCAATCCACTACTCCGTAGCGCCACCTGGAGTCCGCTTCATCCGATGCGGCGAGTCCACAGTCAGCTGATGTTGAGCCCATGCAACTGGGTCGTCTCCGGCTTACGCCGCAGCAGAAACAGGAGCGTTTAACTCAAGGATTGTGCCTGTGTTGCGGCGAGGCTGGCCACTTCGTCCTTCAGTGTCCATTAAAAGTCAAGGCCCACCAGTGAAGCGGAGAGTTCTGGTGGGCGCCTTTCCCTCTTCAAACTCTCCAGCAATGCGCACTCAGCTGCCCTTTCGACTCTCTTTCCAGGGAGGTGCACACACTGGCCACGCCCTTCTGGATTTGGGGGCTGAGGGGAATTTCCTGGATTCTGCCTCAGCTCACAAGTGGAACATCTCAACCATTCCCCTGGCTAAGCCCATTACGGCGTGGTCATTAGTGGGCAATCCCCTCACCACCATCACTCACGTCACACCTTGTGTAAGCCTTTTCCTCTCTGATAACCACTGTGAGCAGATCGAACTCTTAATTATTGACTCGCCTAAGGCCCCGTTAATTTTAGGACATCCTTGGTTGCTGAAACACAACCCACATATTGATTGGGTCAATAAATTCTTGTCATGTGTCATGTTTAGGTGCTGCTTTTCCTGCTGTCTCTGTGTCTTGTGTTTTGCAGGTGGATCCCGCTGACTTGACCGGTGTCCCAGCGGAGTACTGCGATCTTCGTGTGGTTTTCAGTAAGTCCCGGGCCACCTCCGCATCATCCCTAAGACTGTGACATAGACCTTCTCCCGGGCACTTCTCCGCCTAAGGGTAATTTATATTCCCTTTCCGATCCTGAAAGAGAGGCCATGGACAGGTAACCCCAGCTCCCTACGCCCTTGTATTGATTACAGAGGTTTGAATGACGGGACACTACGAGTATCTGGTTCTTCCGTTTGGTCTGACCAATGCTCCGGCCGTTTTCCAGGGTCTCGTCAATAGCGTTCTGGGTGACATGATTAATCAATTTGTCTTTGTGTATTTGGATGATATTCTGATTTTCTCCGCTTCTCTCCACTTACACACCCAGCACGTTAGACGGGTCCTCCAGCGCCTGTTAGAGAACCAGTTGTTCGTCAAGGCGGAGAAGTGAGAATTCCACACCGAGTGTGTTACGTTCCTTGGCCAAATCATCTCTACCAGGGGGATTAAACCAGACCCTGCTAAGATAGAAGCTGTCGCCAAGTGGCCAGTCCCCGACTCCCGTAAGGCCCTGCAGCGTTTCCTGGGTTTTGACAACTTCTATCGGCGATACATCAGGAATTTTGGTCAGATCGCTTCTCCGGTCACGGCATTAACCTCCACCAAGGTGTCCTTCAGGTGGAACCAGGATGCTCAGGTAGCCTTTGACACATTAAAGTCCCGTTTTGTCTCTGCACCTGTTCTGTTGGTTCCAGATCCTGAGTCGCAGTTCATTGTCGAGGTTGACGCATCGGACGTTGGGGTTGGCGCAGTTCTATCTCAGCGATCCCACCGCGACGGGAAGGTGCACCCGTGTGCGTTCTTCTCTCGCCGTTTCAGCCCTGCAGAACGTAACTATGACATTGGCAATAGAGAACTGTTGGCGGTGAGATTGGCCTTGGGGGAGTGGCGTCACTGGTTGGAGGGGTCGGCGCAGCCCTTCTTGGTCTGGACGGATCACAAGAATCTCGAATATATCC
>NW_015546146.1:189795-193596 GCF_001515605.1 Sinocyclocheilus anshuiensis | reverse complement strand
TCAGCCCTGCAGAACGTAACTATGACATTGGCAATAGAGAACTGTTGGCGGTGAGATTGGCCTTGGGCAAATGGCGTCACTGGTTGGAGGGGTCGGCGCAGCCCTTCTTGGTCTGGACTGATCACAAGAATCTCGAATATATCCGTTCGGCCAAGAGGCTGAGCTTGCGTCAGGCCCGCTGAGCGCTTTTCTTTGGCCGATTCAACTTCACCCTCTTGTACCGGCCAGGGTCCAAAAATGTCAAGCCCGATGCTCTCTCGCGCCTGTTCGGGGCTCCAGAGGGGGAGCTTGCGGCCGAAGCCATCCTTCCTGAAGAGGTGGTGGTCGGGGCTCTTTCTTGGGGTATCGAGTGGCGAGTAGAGGAGGCCGGTCGAAGGGTGCAAGTGCTAGGGAGGTGTCCGGCGGGCAGGTTGCCGGTGCCGGCTGTGCTGCACCCCGAAGTCCTTCAGTGCCATCCAGGGATTCGGAGAACGTTGTTTGCCATCCGTCAACGCTTCTGGTGGCCCAAACTGGCCGCAGATGTCAGACAGTTTGTGTTGGCCTAACCCACATGCGCCCAATGTAAGCCAGTGAATGGCCCTCCTGATGGTCTGCTTCATCCTCTTCCTGTCCCTTCCTGTCCATGGTCACACATCGCCCTTGATTTTGTCTCTGGGCTTCCCCCATCGAAGGGTAACACTGTGATTCTCACTCTGGTGGATCGCTTTTCTAAGGCGGTTCATTTCATTCCCCTGCCCAAATTGCCCTCCGCCCGGGAGACCGCCCAACTGATCGTGGATCACGTCTTCCGTCTCCATGGATTGCCGGTTGACGTGGTTTCAGATAGGGGTCCTCAGTTCGCCTCCCGGTTTTGGAAAGAGTTTTGTAGACAGATCGGGGCCTCTGCGAGTCTGTCTTCCGGTTTCCATCCTCAGACCAATGGGCAATGCGAGCGGGCCAACCAGGATCTCGAAAGAATGCTCCGCTGTCTGACATCCAACAATCCGAGTTCCTAGTGACAACAGCTCTCTTGGATAAAATACGCTCGTAACTCCCTTCCAATGGCAGCTTCGGGTATGTCTCCTTTTGAGTGCTCTGTGGGTTGTAAACCGCCTCTCTTTTCATCGCAGGAACCCGATGCTGTGGTTCCGTCCGCCCTGGCTTTTGTTCAGCGCTGCCGCCGCTCCTGGGAGAAAGTCAGGAGGGTTTTGGTCCGAACCTTGGGACGAACCAAGGCAGCCTGTCAACGGGTGTGGCTTTCTACCAGGGATCTGCCTCTCCGGGCGCCTTCTCGAAAGCTGGCGCCCAGATTCATTGGGCCGTACCACGTCACCAAGGTGGTTAATCTGGTGCCGATCAGGCTCAAGCTCCCTCCTGCTCTTGGTCGGGTTCACCCTGTGTTTCATGTCTCTAGGGTTAAACCTGTGTTTTCTTCTCCCCTTAACCCTGCCGGCGATCGCCCCGCCCCCCCCACCCCCTTGTGTTTTCTCCTCCCCTTAACCCTGCCGGCGATCTTCCCGCCCCCCCACCCCCTCGTCTTGTGGATGGCTCCCCTACCTATACGGTTAGGAGATTACTCGACGAGTGGTGCCACGGCAGAGGGTTTCAGTATCTCATGGACTGGGAGGGTTATGGTCCAGAGGAGAGATGCTGGGTGCCATCCCGGGACATTTTGGACCATTCATTAATCGAGGACTTCCGTCGGCGACAAGGTAGGCCTCCTCCTGGGGCGCCTGGTGGTACACGATGGAAACATGTTATCTCTACTCAAACACTTCATGTAGGATAAACTAAAGCAAACTGAGTAAACTCAACTTAAAATTAGACATGTCCAAATAACATGATTCAGTCATGTGGAACCACTGTCTACGATGTACGATGTTTCTCTTTGCACATGTACAGTATTATGTGAAGCATCCGTATAGTCTGTATTTTTTTATTATTATTATTTTTTTATTTATGCATAGGTAACCCTGTTCTTTGCTGTCTCTGTGTTCGGGTGTTGTGTTGTTGTTGTGTGCGTGGATTGTTTTGACAGCTCGCCACGTGCGCATTGTCAGCGTGATTGCTTCCCCGCCCTCCTTGTTTCTCTGCTCGCTAGCTTATCTTGTTCACCCTGGGACTCTGCGGACTCGTTAGTAGGTTGCTCAGCCTCTCGCTTGGATTAGCGAGCTGCCCTGCCGGCTTCATCTCCACTGCCGCAGTTGCGGCTTGTTCCAGCTGCTGCTATCCACCTATCTGTGTGGTAGGGGATTCCACGTCCACACGAACTGTCCACGGAGGCGCTCATTGCCCGTTCTGATTATTCTCTGTTCAATAAAGCCTCTGTTGTACCCGCATCTGAATCCAGTCCACTGTATGTCCCCACATGCAGCAGAATGACAATAAAGCTCAACTTGAACTTGAACTTGAATTACATATGCTCTAAACTGAGTTTTGCTCCAGCTGTTTAAACACATGAGCTAAATGCTGCTGCTAATATGCTTAATATTCGGTCCTGCATACAATGCAAACTGCTAACATGACACTTAGTTTAAACCTGATTATGGTTGCTCATTTTTTAATTCAATTAGGCAGACCACGCAATACACACATTTTAATTTACCGAACCATAAATTACTGTGTACCTTTACAGTGGTACTTTTAGTTCATTCAACTCAAGAACCACAATTTTAGTGTTCTGAAGTTTTCTGATAGCTTATGTGAGGAAGTTATTCACTGAAAATCTTCCCGTCGTTGGAGCTCTCAAATGTCATTCAAAAAGATACATTCAACCTTTAAGTGTCACAATCAGTCAAAAGACATGATGTAGAGTAAGAGAGTAAATATGAGAGTGTAGAGAGAGAAACAAAGCTGGAAAAGATAGACATGATTCATCACTTTGAAATAAATCCTTCACACTGAGTCTGAAATACCATGCTGCATCGTCCTTCATTTTGTATTCTGAGGTTATGGTGTTTTATTTTTTCTTTTCTTTTTTTTCCCTTTTTAATCCTGAGATATCCAAGTTTACGTACATAAAAAATAATAAATAAATAAATAAATCAGTATGGAGACTCGCTCCTACACAGTAGACAACCGTGACAGAATACCGGACTAGGAAAAAAAATTAACTGCGTGTTTTCCCTCAGTTTGATTTCTGTTATTTGCACAGTGTTTTTTTGTTTCCCGTGTTTTTCCCAATAGATCCCCTCGCCGCTTTGTTCACCTCCCTAGCCCGTGAGGACCTGCCCTTCTTGGAGTATGCGGTTGAACTCAGCCAGCTCACCATTTTAACGGCATTTGACGACGCTGCGCTGAACTCGCTGTTCTGGATCGGGGCTAATTACCACCGTCCCATCAACCTCCCAGACACCACTGGACTGTGCTGGAGGGAAGCTATCATCCGATGTCTGGAGAGCATCCGGCCCCGATCCAGAGCACAGCCAGAACCAGAGCCCAGCCCCCCATCACCCCGCAGCGCAGAGCGCAAGCTCGAGCCCACCGATGACGGAGAGCCCGAGCCCGCCGCGACCGACGAGCCGTCGCTGCATGGAGTGACACAGCTGAGGATCACCGTGGAGCCAGAGCTGCTAGTGACGTCAGATCAGGTGCGAGAGCCGGCTACAACACCCGCCACGAGGGAAAAAGCTGTGGACAGCGAGAGCGCGGAGAGGAGCTCTGCCCACTGCACCATGACTGAGGGTGAGCTTATTGTGTATCTGGGACTGTTGGACTTTGAAAGGGAATTAATAGACTGGGAGGCAGATATACAGTGGGTACGGAAAGTATTCAGACCCCCTTCAATTTTTCACTCTTTGTTATATTGCAGCCATTTGCTAA
>NW_015546146.1:189261-189675 GCF_001515605.1 Sinocyclocheilus anshuiensis | reverse complement strand
CCCGCTCCTGCCTCCTCCACCGCTGTCGTCTGGCAGCCCCTCTGCTCACCCTCAGCCCTCCATCTGTTCGGTGCAAGCACTGCGGGTCTGCCAGTCTACATTGTTGGCGTGGCTGGAGAATCTGTCTTGGTCTGTCGTTGACCATCCGTCACCTTGGGACTCCACTCCTCCGGCTGCACCTCGTCCCTCCGTCCCTTTGGCTCTGTCAGGCTCCTCCTTTCCCTTCGGCTCCTCCTCGGTCCTCTGTCGCTCCGGCTCCACCACGGCCTTCTGAATCCCCGCCTCCGCCTCAGTCGCCTAAGCTATCTTCTCTGCCTTGGCCCTCTGGATCCTCCCCGTCGCCCTGGCTCATCGACTCTCCGTCTCTGCCTCGGGCTCCTCCACCTGCTCCACCCCCATCGGTCGGCCCCCTGG
>NW_015546146.1:184885-188818 GCF_001515605.1 Sinocyclocheilus anshuiensis | reverse complement strand
GCCATGGACAGCGAGAGTGTGGAGAGGAGCTCCACCCACTGCACCATGGCTGAGGGTGAGCTTATTGTTTATCTGGGACTGCTGGAAGAAGAAAGGGACCTAATAGACTGGGAGGGAGATATATATGTGGACATGCCCATTCTCCTCCCACCTTCCTCGGACTCCTTGGTCTGTCGTCGACCATCCGTCGCTTCGGGACTCCACTCCTCTGGCTGCGCCTTCGGCTCCTCCTCGGTCCTCTGTCGCTCCGGCTCCACCACGGCCTTCTGAATCCCCGCCTCCGCCTCAGTCGCCTAAGCTATCTTCTCTGCCTTGGCCCTCTGGATCCTCCCCGTCGCCCTGGCTCATCGACTCTCCGTCTCTGCCTCGGGCTCCTCCACCTGCTCCACCACCTCCCTCCCTCCACCTGCTCCAAGTCCCTCCTGTCTCCTCCCTGGCTCCTCCCCCCATCTGGTCCGCCCTGCCTCCTACTGTCTCCTCCCTGGCTCCTCCCTCCATCTGGTCTGCCCTGGCTCCTCCTGTCTCCTCACTGGCTCCTCCCTCCGTCGTCTCCGCCCTGGACTCTGTTTGCCGTCCTCCTCCCAGTTGTCCGTCCTCCACCCGAACCTCCTCCTGAGTTCCCCTCCGTCACTCCCTTTGTTATTCCTGCGGCGCAAGGACGCACTTTCCGGGAGGGGGTGATATGTCAGGAAAATGGACCTGTTTTGTTGTGTTTTCTCCCATGTGCTCCCCGTGACCCAGTTTTTCCCCTCTTGTTGATTAGTCATTTGATTCACCTGTGTCTTGTAATTACCCCTCGTTAAGCCCTGTATTTTAATGTTGTCTGTTCCATGTTTCCTTGTCCGGTATTGTTCGTCTCCTGATGTGCTACGTGTGTGTTTCTGCCTGCCCTGTGTTACCCGTGTTTGGATTATTAAAGACTGTTATTCGTGACTCTCCTTCATATCCGTGTTCCTCGCTCTTACACAGTAGACAACCATGACAGAGACAGAATTAGTATGGATATATACATATAAATGTATATATATGGATGTCAATGGCCACCATCAACAGTTTTCAACTATCGCTTCAAAATGAGGCCAAAAAGGTCCGCCCTTAACCACACCCCTAAACTGAACCCCCTCATGAAAATGTACAAATGGAATTGTATGAATTCAAAACCAATTTACTTGCAACATACTTCACATTTTTGTGCAACTGTGTTGGTAATCCTATAATGTGCAATGAAAAGTTTAGAAGAGTAAGATTAGAGTAACTCTAAAATTACTTAAGTTTTCTTTTAATACTGACAAGTTTCTATAAAAATATTTGACGTATTGTTTTATGTCAAATTTGTGCGAGCTTTGCAACACGGAAAATAAAAATGGTGTAGGATTTACTTTGAAACACTTTTCACTCAGAAATTGGTAGCACATTTCACAAATAATTACACAGAAATGGCAAGTAACACATTGAATTCAACATGAAATTTTGAAGTAAACACTAAAATAGTATTTTCTTATAAAACATACTCCAACAATCTTTGCTTTTACAACTTACAATTTTTTTTTTTTTGTTTGAAGCTACTTTAAAAGAATATGCTTTGTGAAAAGCACAATATAAATATATTTGGATTTTATCATTATTATTATTATTATTAGTAGTAGTAGTATTTATTTATTTTTACAGTGTACTTTTAAGTCTATATGAGTGTCATATCGTTGGTCTCATGTGGTCTTTGGGATCACTTGTAAGTCAACTCAACTTTCCATTAAATATTAATGTCCACAAAAAAAAAAAAAAAAAAAAAAAAATTGCATCAAGATTTATCAAAAATAAAGAATAATACGTTATACAGCAAGTCTAACAGAAACACACATAAACACACACACACACAATTTACTGGTACCATGAACAATGCCTACTAGCAGTAAGCAGCCCTCCTGGTGCGATTCAGGGCTGAAGGCCTTCATTTAGACCCTGTTTACAAGTAGTTACTGCCACAGAAAGCCATAGATAAGCTACACCACTTTACACTGAATCACATAATCTTACTGAAAGGAATCGAGTCAGCTGTTTTCAAGGCAGTTTATTTATTTATTTTATTTATAATTTGTTAAAAACACTAGCCTCACATGTGCACAATATATAATTATGCATAGGGCTCTTTCAGATCACCATCAGTGCACATTGCTACAGATTTTGTAAATGTGACTCTTTTGCAGTTCACCATGTTGGAGCCTGGGTTTTCAGTATAACATGGATATGCAGATGATTACAAAGGAATTTAGCTACGTACAGTATATTTACTGAAATAACATTTTCTAATTGTTGGATCCACACTATGAATAAACTAATACAGCATGCATGGCATCAATGGCTCATGCTATTGTGCCCAAAACATATAACAGATCTGCAAAACCATTAACACATTATTTCAGCTTTGACTTAGAACATATCATTTGGGGAAACAGCTACAGTGCCATTCAAAAGTTTTGGTTCAGTAAGACTGATCGATCAATCGATTGATCGATCATTCATTCATTCATTTAAATTAATACATTTATTCAGCTAGGATGCAGTGAATTGATCAAAAGTGACAGTACACACATTTACAATATTACAAACATATTGTAATATTATCACGGTTTCCACGAAAAAATATTAAGTAGCACAACTGTTTTCAACCTTGACAGCAATAAGAAATGTGTCTTGAGTACAAAATCAGCATATTAGATTGATTTCTGAAGGATCATGTGACTGAAGACTGGAGTAATGATGCTGGAAATTCAGCTTTATAATCACAGAAATAAATTACATTTAAAAAATATATTCAAACAGAAAACAGTTCCTTTAAATTGCAATACTATTTCACAATATTGCAGTTTTTACATGCATTTATGTATTTATTTATTTATTTTTATGTGAGAGAATAAGATGACTTCTGTCAAAAACTTTTTTTTTAAATCTCATATTAACATAAAAAACAATTCTATAATAGTTTTACAATGAAAAATTCTACATATACTCAAGTAAAAGAGTTACTATTGAGGTTTCATTTATTTATTTTATATAAAAGTAAATAAATAAATATTTATCTAATTTAGTCTTTAGTCATTGTGTCAGTTGTCTTGTGGTTTAAAGATCACACAAAACACCCGCCCCTGATGGCACAGTGAGCTGATCTTAAATAATATTACATGTAAATGAAGACTGATTGTGTTTTATAAATACTTGCTTTCTAACAGCTGGTTTTTACAGCTGTTATGCTCATAGCACTGATGTTCATGGCACTTATTTAGTTTAGCTTGACAAATCACAACACTATTAACTGATGACAAACTTTTCATGATCCTTATTTCTGGTTCTTGATTGATGCCAGTCATTTATATTCAAAGGAATATCATGGGGCTCTGATCCCTCCGGTGTAAGACTGGATTCTGGGATTTATTTTCTAAAATACTAAATCACGCCGACAGTGTCCAGGACTCTAATTAGTCTTCCTGTCCAGCACACAGAGCCTGTTCTTTGGGTCAGACCTGGATTTTTAATTGCTGTTCCATGTGTCGTCTGGTTCTGGTCTGAGAGCAGACATTTCTCTACAGCTCTTTGTATGTGCATCACCATGAAAAATATGCAAAGATTGATTGCCTCTAAACACACTAATGATCTCAGATCAAAAGCATCTTTGAAACATAAATAACTGAAGTAACATTTAGGTGGTCATTTGAACAAGGAATTTTTCCAGCTTTGTTTCATTAATTGGCCTTTTTGCACTGGCTTTGGGAGGAATTGTTGAGGTCTGAAAGTTATAGTATGTCTTTCCATAGTTAAACATAATTCTTCATCTTCAAAAATATGTTTTTTTTTTTGTTTTTTTTTAATGATACCGTATGACCTTAAATGATAAAAAAAATCATGCATTAAAAACATGAATAAACACAGTAATGATAT
>NW_015546146.1:171218-184754 GCF_001515605.1 Sinocyclocheilus anshuiensis | reverse complement strand
TATATTTATCACCTAAACAATCATGCTTTTATATCTCATTTACAGTTTATGATGACCATGAATATGTATATACCATAACATTTTTGTGAATTTGATTATACCCTCATTTGCATTAATTTGTAGTATACATAGATGATTCTCCAATTACAGCACTTTTGACTACTTTGTGAGAATAATAATAATGTGTGTAATTGTTTTTGTGTATGATGAATATATTAATAATACATTAATACTAGTTAAATACCATTATTATAATTAAAATAATAAAATACAGTATAATTGCATGTTAATATTCTCCAATTATACACAGTTATTTGTATTATTATTATTATTATTATTGCATATAATTATTGTGTAAGAAGAAGAATGTGTGTCTGTTTGTGTGCTTGTGTGAACAATTAATATATTAATAATATATTGATAATACCAAATATCATTATTATAATTAAACTAATAGTTAAAGAGTATGATTAGTGTTACAAATAATAATAAATATTAGTATCAACCGATTATGGCATTTTTGTGTGTTTGTTTGTGTGTATAATATACTAATTAGTTAGTTGAAGTAATTATAGATAATTATCATTAAAATACTTACACAGTATATATATATATATATATATATATATGTTGATATAACTGAGCGATGAGCTGCAGTAGAGCAACTGTGATTAAAAACATCTCCTTCAACTTGTTCTGCTACATCAACGAGACTGCAAGCAAAGCTGCTTCTTGAAAGAGCAATGACAGATTCACAGCAGAGAAGAAGAACAGAAGACACAGCAGAAGAGCTTAGTCATCAGAGATAGAGAGATGTCTCCATCTGCACCTGTACGTCATGTCAAACTTTTCAAGTGTCTGTTTTGTAGTCCACACGAGAATGAGAGCAAAAGTGAGAAATTATTTCCCTGATGATACATTGCCTGCAGTCATCTATGGCAGAAACTAAGCTGTTTTCCTGTTGATTCGGCAAAGCCCAGCCTCACTGTTTATTTAATCAGAAGAGCTTCTCTGGATTTAAAGAGCATAACATGAACTTCTCCAAGTTATGTCTTCTGTGCCCAAAGGTTAATAAATTTCAGGTGTAGCATGACGGCTCCTGCTGGTCTCCTCTACCCAGAATGCTCTACATAAGGACAGAGGTTGTCATCACTGCACTTTAAAGCAGATCAAAGATCTAAATTTTAAGACGATAACAGAACTATATTGTAGCCTCTTACAAAAATGTGTAAATCATCCAGGTCTCTGGATGTGCAGAAAGCGAAGGTTACCCTGCAGTAAATATTCACTAAATGTCTCCAGTTATGTGAATGTCACTCTTCACATTTTACCTGACAACATTCCAGTTATATTGAAATGGTTAAATAAATGAATTTATACAACTGTTAGTTCTGGTCCTAGTTTGTATGGTCGAGTGAATTCCATGAATATTTTGAGATTCACTGAAAATATAGCAAATGCGACGAGGGTTGTGACCTGCATAAAGGTCTGCTTAAACCATCTCAAATACAATAATTTGGTCCAAGAATTTGTCATTTTCTGAGAAAAAACATAACAAAAAACTTTACCTTGGATGAAATGAGAGACAACAGAACAGATAAAACTATTTGCTGAAAATGAACTCACCTTCAGGTCATCCAAGATGTAGATAAGTTTGTTTCTTCATGGGAACAGATTTGGAGAAATGTAGCATTGCACCACTTGCTCACCAATGGATCCTCTGCAGTGAATGGGTGCCGTCAGAATGAGAGTCCAAACGGCTGATAAAATCACAATTATCCACAATTAATCCACACCACTCCAGTCCATCAATTAATGTCTTGTGAAGAAAAAAAATTTTTAAGATCTGCAAACCTCTCACATCAAAATCCATCAACATATTTGTTTAAAACTGTTTTCACGTGTGAACGGTTCTTGATCTGTGCATATTTCACTCCTGATTCAGACAAGATGACTTTTTAACTGGATAAAGCAATATTATGGATAGAGGACTCATAATTTAGCCAGATGTTTGAAGTTAAAAACATCTTCATGGATTTGTTTCTTACAAACACATGGCTTTTTGAAAGTGAAAGTCTCCACTCCCCCCACCTACAATCCCTGCCGGTACGAGACTCAAACCCGCAACCTTGGGTTACGAGTCCGACTCTCTAACCATTAGGCCACGACTTCCCCCACACTTTACTTCTCAAGTAAAGTAAAGTACTTCTCAAGTCATTAATTGATGGACTGGAGTCATGTGGATTTGTGGATTACTGTGATGTTTTTATCAGCTACATGTTTTTATCGGACTCTCATTCTGACGGCACCCATTCACTGCAGAAGATCCATTGGTAAGCAAGCGATGCAATTTCTCCAAATCTGTTCAGATAAAGAAACAAACTCATCTACATTTTATATTCACCTTATTTGGCTGAACTATTCCTTTGACTGAATGAATTCACAAAACATTAGGGACTTTTAATTTGTCACACTGCAGGACCAATTATATTGGAATGCATAATGTGAATGGATGGATAAATTAATATTTTCTTAAAGGAGTGTTTCTTAAAGGGTGTAAACAACAACAAGTCAATATAGTTAGTGACAATTGTTGCTGGACACATTTTCTGGATTTGCCACAGTTTTCACAAAAGGATTTGACTGTTTTACTCTTACTGGTAACAGTCTAAGTACAGATTACAACTTCCCTTCTTCCATGGAACACAAAAGAGAATCATACCTCTCTTTTCAATGTAATTTCAATGAATGGGCACTGATGTTTTCACACTTAACTAAAATTATAATAAATGTACCATTTAAGAGGTCCATATGACTCGTGCACTATATTTTAAGTCTTCTGAAGTCATATGGTAACTTTGTGTGAGGACCAAGCCAAAGAAAAAGCCAATAGTCAGTGAAAATCTCAATATCTGGTCTAGCTTTCCTCGATAACCTCATGAGAGATGTCAGATGCATGAATGTATGAATCATTATTTTGAGTTGGTTCTTTTCTTATCTTGCACTCTTTTTTGTAGCTTGGCCAGTTTTGTCTAATATGGAAATAGGAATGTGGGTTTGTAACAATATGGGGTAGAGTAAGTGATGACAAAACATTCATTTTTGGATGAACTATTTCTTTAAGCAATATTATGGGAATGATGTCGATGATTCCTGGAGAAATGAGCAGACAATTGCTGTGGTAAAAAGAAAGCTGAGATGGAGACTTCTCAGGTCTTTAAGTCTCCTGAGAGGGACATTTCCCACTGTTTTATGAACCCAGACGGAGGAACCTGGCAAAGCTATTTTCCCCATTTCTCTCCCAATAACCCTTTCTTGCACTCTCTCAAACATCTACTTTCTTCCATTATGCTTTTGTCCCTTTACCCCCTTCTTTCATAAAGTCAATGAAGGACACATTCTGTGATCTATTCCTCTCTCTGTTTGATCCATTCCTAAAGATATGTTTTCTATCTGAGTGATGAAAGTGTCTGACTGTCCCAATGGATCCAGAATCAACAAAGCATTAAGCTGATGGATGCTTCTCTCATTATTTCAGGGTTGTGATGTTATGTTAAAATGCTTAACCTGAATGACTGAGTGATGACAGCAGGGCTTCTTGGTGTGTTTGTTTGGCTCGGTTGAAATCACACTAAAGCAGGGAGAACAGAAAGGTCAACCTTTGAAGGACAACACATCACACTGTCTGTTCTATTTTACTTTTGTTAAGTAAAAAAAAAGAAAAAAGTAAAACAACAAAAACAAATTAATTTATAAATTAATTTATTTCTACATTTTAAGCAAATTAGCATAATTGTTTGTTACATTAACTATCTGCATGATGTGTATAAGTTTAGAACTGTACATTTTACTTTAAAATAATGTTTAATAATCTTTTGTCATGCTTTAAAGAAGTACACTTATTTTGATTTGTTGACCAACATACTAAAGCACATGTGGAGAGTACATGTAGAGATTTTAACGCTAGTGTGTTATTCGATATTACTTTAAAAACGTAATATATTTTAATCATACTAAACCGCAACTTCATCGTTACAAATGTTTGATTACAAATATATTTTAAAAATGGCATTCAAGTTTCAGCTGAAATTATGCTGAGGCGTATATACAGTATTTGGCAGTACACTTCAACTATATTTCAAAGACAAGATAATTAATTATGAAATCATATATAAAGATGTTCTTAAGTCTCAGTTCTCAAGTGCTTAAAATGCAACTAATTGCATTCAATGTAAATTTAAACTATAATACATTTTAATTTTGTAAATAACATTCAATTAAGTGTCTGAAAAAAGTACATTTATTTCACACTTAAATATATTGCATTAAAGTATATTATTTCCGCAATAAATATTCTTTCTAAAAGTATGCAAAAATGTACCTATTTTTCATAAGGGGAGACTAGTGTTGTAGTCAAGACCACCTAATCTGAGACCAAGTCGAGACCAAGATCAATGTGTGTTGATACCAAGACAAGACCAAGACCAAGACCTGACCAGCGCAACTCAAATTCATCTGAAAGATCCACATTTACTGCTTGATAAATGTCTTATTTTAATAATTAAATACAATTACAATAATTAGGCACTATATAGAGCTGTTACCAATCAAATTAACTCATTAACAACAACATTCATCTTTGCAGTGCAGTAGTGGCACAGATAGTGCATCTGATGAATTGGTATAATTATAAATACATAAGTAATGTTGAGAATAATGTTTTAAAGATAAAATTTTGTTTATTGAATATTTGCATAAAAGCAATATCAAATTTGTGAAAACAGCTCTCTTGATCTTGTGATATTGCTTGATTATATCATATGTTATAATATAAAAATACAGATCTCATATATGTAACTTTTTTGCAACAATATCTTGCATTTTGTGGGTATTTGTATTTCTTCAAGGTGGCCTCAAGATGACTTCAGATGACTTCAGATTATTTAAAATAAGAAAAAAACAAGCATTAAAATAAACTAAAAATGTAAGATATTCCTTAGTATTTGGTTATTTTTCATAACGAATATACGTCTTTCTAGTCATGCTAAGCTCTAAAATATTTTGGGTGAGTGGAGGGGGGCTTTAAATATTGTAGTGGACAATAGCGGGCCTTGAAGTCAAGAATTTTGAGATCCACTGGTGTAAATCACATTTATTATTGTTAGTTATCTAATTAGTCATTGATTACAGTTAAAGCAGGAAGTTTTACATCCAGTCACATTATGTTAACAAATATGTCAGACAATGCACTGGCAGCTTAGTGAAATCGCCACAGTTGTGGTCATGATTGGTCTTGAAACAAAATCCGAGTCCTTTTAGTCTGAGACTAAGACAAAATGGTCTTAAGACCAGTCTTGAGTACTACAACACTAGGGGAGACTCACTGTGTCTCAAAAACACATTAAAAACATTAAAGCACAAATACAATACTAGTTTAAGCCAAATATAGGTTTTTCTGATCATAGCATAATGTAATTATTTTACTTCCTAAATTTTGATGATCTATCTGTGGATGACCATAAAATTCAGTTATGTAATTTGGAAAAGCGAAATTGAATAAACCAAACTATTTGTAATACATAATGATGAGGTCAAGTTGTAAACAATATTATATGTAATAATAATAACCACTACTGTGTTTAGCATTGTTTTTGTTTCTTTAGCAGAAAAATAAACTTAGATAAGAGAGAATAGCACACGCTAGCGCTGACCGCGAGAACCATAATCTCACCTTATCTTCCGTACATTTCACACAAGACTCCCGATAGACAGAAATCCTGACAGGTCTGTATAAACAGGCATTCCTCCGAAGATTAACTGGACCATTGATGAGCAGTTTCATCCTCTCCGGACTCCCCAGCCCTGTTTATTACTCTTTCAGGGTCTGTTTCATTCCAGCACTTTCGCAATAATTCTGCAGGTTAGCACTTCCGCCTCTGCTGAGACAATAACAGCGCAGAAATTAAATATTAATGCGAGCGGCCCTTCCGGCCTATCCACGAGCATTAATCTCAGATCTTTCCCCTTCAGAGGCATGAGGCCTCGGACACTTTTATGGAGCCGTGAGAGACTGTATCTCAGCTTGCTTTAGAAATCTGGACACTCCCGAATTGTTTCTGAGACTGTCTACAGCAGGCTGAGAAAGGAAAGTTCACCGCTAGACGCTTTCCACAACCTAGCATCTGTCATCCGAGTGTTTAGCCTAGTCAATCTTAGTTCCCAAGGGCTTTGAAGACAAAGTATCTGCTCGTATGTCTGTATGACCTCCTGGACCCCAATAAGTGGTTGGTTAAACCCTCATCATTGAGAGACACCAGTATCTTCACCCTCCCGTGTCTCCGTAATGTCTAATGAACGTGTGTTGGACATGTCTTCCGTCTCACGGGGGACATTGAGAGTAGCATTCGCCACCTCCAAGTCCTATACTTCTCCCAGGAATAGCACAATCACCTGCCAAGGACACTCAAGCTTTCTTGTGGAGGCTGTAAATACGGTTTAGACAAGCTGGCACGTACAGGAATCATCCCAGCCAATCAGTGTATGGTAATCTGCCTTTTTAATTAGCTGTTCTAAAATTAAATGCAATGTAAAAAATCCTACAATGACATTTAAGACCTTACATATGCAATTTATTTGACATCCCACCCCTCATTAGTGGCTATTGTCATTACACTGCAAAAAATGCTTTTCTAGCTTAGATCTAAATACAGATCTCATATATGTAACTTTTTTGCAACAATATCTTGCATTTTGTGGGTATTTGTATTTCTTCAAGGTGGCCTCAAGATGACTTCAGATGACTTCAGATTATTTAAAATAAGAAAAAAACAAGCATTAAAATAAACTAAAAATGTAAGATATTCCTTAGTATTTGGTTATTTTTCATAACGAATATACGTCTTTCTAGTCATGCTAAGCTCTAAAATATTTTGGGTGAGTGGAGGGGGGCTTTAAATATTGTAGTGGACAATAGCGGGCCTTGAAGTCAAGAATTTTGAGATCCACTGGTGTAAATCACATTTATTATTGTTAGTTATCTAATTAGTCATTGATTACAGTTAAAGCATGAAGTTTTACATCCAGTCACATTATGTTAACAAATATGTCAGACAATGCACTGGCAGCTTAGTGAAATCGCCACAGTTGTGGTCATGATTGGTCTTGAAACAAAATCCGAGTCCTTTTAGTCTGAGACTAAGACAAAATGGTCTTAAGACCAGTCTTGAGTACTACAACACTAGGGGAGACTCACTGTGTCTCAAAAACACATTAAAAACATTAAAGCACAAATACAATACTAGTTTAAGCCAAATATAGGTTTTTCTGATCATAGCATAATGTAATTATTTTACTTTCTAAATTTTGATGATCTATCTGTGGATGACCATACAATTCAGTTATGTAATTTGAAAAAGCGAAATTGAATAAACCAAACTATTTGTAATACATAATGATGAGGTCAAGTTGTAAACAATATTATATGTAATAATAATAACCACTACTGTGTTTAGCATTGTTTTTGTTTCTTTAGCAGAAAAATAAACTTAGATAAGAGAGAATAGCACACGCTAGCGCTGACCGCGAGAACCATAATCTCACCTTATCTTCCGTACATTTCACACAAGACTCCCGATAGACAGAAATCCTGACAGGTCTGTATAAACAGGCATTCCTCCGAAGATTAACTGGACCATTGATGAGCAGTTTCATCCTCTCCGGACTCCCCAGCCCTGTTTATTACTCTTTCAGGGTCTGTTTCATTCCAGCACTTTCGCAATAATTCTGCAGGTTAGCACTTCCGCCTCTGCTGAGACAATAACAGCGCAGAAATTAAATATTAATGCGAGCGGCCCTTCCGGCCTATCCACGAGCATTAATCTCAGATCTTTCCCCTTCAGAGGCATGAGGCCTCGGACACTTTTATGGAGCCGTGAGAGACTGTATCTCAGCTTGCTTTAGAAATCTGGACACTCCCGAATTGTTTCTGAGACTGTCTACAGCAGGCTGAGAAAGGAAAGTTCACCGCTAGACGCTTTCCACAACCTAGCATCTGTCATCCGAGTGTTTAGCCTAGTCAATCTTAGTTCCCAAGGGCTTTGAAGACAAAGTATCTGCTCGTATGTCTGTATGACCTCCTGGACCCCAATAAGTGGTTGGTTAAACCCTCATCATTGAGAGACACCAGTATCTTCACCCTCCCGTGTCTCTGTAATGTCTAATGAACGTGTGTTGGACATGTCTTCCGTCTCACGGGGGACATTGAGAGTAGCATTCGCCACCTCCAAGTCCTATATTTCTCCCAGGAATAGCACAATCACCTGCCAAGGACACTCAAGCTTTCTTGTGGAGGCTGTAAATACGGTTTAGACAAGCTGGCACGTACAGGAATCATCCCAGCCAATCAGTGTATGGTAATCTGCCTTTTTAATTAGCTGTTCTAAAATTAAATGCAATGTAAAAAATCCTACAATGACATTTAAGACCTTACATATGCAATTTATTTGACATCCCACCCCTCATGAGTGGCTATTGTCATTAGCGAGTGTTTTAATTCACATTGGAGAGTGCTAATGCTCGGTTTCAAACCGCCTCGATTCATTAGAGACGCTACTTTCATGAAACTCATTTAGTGGTTTGGGGGAAGGGAGTTTCAGGGATTCTAGGGCCCTGAACAGCTTAATCAGACCCATGTACAAAGCAAACACTTCATAATTGTTCACAATTGACCCAGCATTGCTATAATGCTAAAATGGTCCCTATAGAATACAAGTTTCTCAAGGAAAATATTTGAGGAGTAGCGACACTACTAACTCAGCTATACTTTTTTTCAGTAGTGTGGTACATTTGCTTTGTCATGTCTTTTATTTTGTAATTTTCTCGGTTACCTCTTTCTGTTTTGTTCAAAGCTTTCCAGGTTTGTCATTTTAATTAATCTCATTCATTATTTTATTCTTGAATAGTTAAACCAAAGTCCGTTTAAAAAAAAAGTAAAAGAAAAAAAAAACAAAAAACAAAACACTGCAGACAATATAATATGGATTAAAAAGCCACTAATAATGTCTAATAAAAAAAAATAAATAATAATAATACATTAAAGTACATTTTAAATCATTATGCTGTAAGAAACTTTTTGTTTCACTTTAAAGAAGTACAATAACATTTGCTGACTAACATACTAAAGCACATGTAAAGTATGTGATTGCAATTTTGATTATAATAGGGTTGTGTGTTATCCAATGTTTGTTTTAAAGTTATGCAAGTTTCCTTAGAAATTATTTTAGTTTACCATAAATGCTTGTCAGTGCATTCGTCAGTACACGTTACCATATTTAACAAACAAACAAAATAAATACATAAATAAATAAATACAAATAAAAAGTTGTAAATTAAAGATGTTTTTATTGTTTTACAAGAAAATACTATTTCAGCCGTTCTACTTTAAAACGTTATGTTTAATTCAAAGTGTTTATTGTCTTTCTTTGTAATTATTTGCAAAATTGATTAGCAATTTACAAAATAAATCCTACACCTTTTTTTTCAGTGTAAGGGAGTCATAAAAACACTCTGATGTTTAGTTAATTGTTTTTAATATAGATTTAAACTAGCATTTAATTGTATTTTAAATAGCAATTAAGTATTGGAAAACATTCCGTTTTCAAATGAAGGGTTAGTATACCGAAAATTGGAATTTATGTGATCATTTACTGACCCTTATGTTCTTTCAACCTGTTTTGGTTAGCATTGGCTTCCATTATGTGGACATATATCTTCATTAGACATAAGGTAGAAATAAGTTAGAAATAAAGTCATAAAGGTTTGGAATGACTGGTAGTAAATAATGACATAATTTTAATTTCTGAGTGAACTATCCCTTTAGGCATATTGTTTTAAAGTATATTATTTCTCCAAGTACTCTTTTTTTTTTAAATATGCTAAATACTGTTAAATATACAGGGTAGATACTGACAAAATATCAGCAATGTAGTTCTAATTTTTTTAAAAGGTTAACTTGACTGTTATTTAAAGCTGCAGTCCGTAAATTTTGCCTCTTTGTCGCCATCTCTGTTTGAAAACCTGGAATTGCAGTTACTTGCGGAATTATCTTCCTTGCATGGGTTGTACTCTGGCACGGCTCCAGCATGGATTAATCTAATGTTTTGAGGAGTATGTGTGGCAGTCACCGCACCGGTGTGAATCCTATACTTAGTAATCACAGATTCTATCCTACGTCTTCGAATATATGACCCAAATAGGAATTTTCACCGGATATTGTCATCTCAACAAGTAAGTAACAAGTCTGCCACGTTTGTTCTGACCAACTGAGGAAAAAAGCATTACAATAAATCGTGCTACCAATGGTGATTTAATCTAACGATCGATTAGCTCATATCACATCAAACCGTGCAAATTATTATTATTGTTATACTTTATTCTCAGATTATTCATGTTATCAACATCAGCATTGCGTGACTATGAGTAGCCTATATTGTGTGTGTAGATTTCAATTTCTGAACAGTCTAATCTCTAATTGTCATACCATTCGAATTTCATACCAAGAAATTATTTTAACCCAAAAAGCAAACTATGCTCCCTTCGAACTGGTTGTCTTTAAAATACAAATCATGTCTAATCCCAGGCCATCTGTAATCAGAAGCACATTTAAAACTGGAATATAATTTAATTTCATTCACATGTGTTTCACATAGCCCCTTCTGGATTACAATCCGCCATCAAAATTATTTTTTGACATTGAATTATTCTAGCTGCTGTGAGTAAAGGCTAACAATCTGCCACCTGCAGCATCCTCACATGCCATAGCCTAGTAGCCGCCGGGACAACTTCTTTATGTTTACAGAAGTGACGTAATGACGCAGAAATCGTGCTACCAATGGTGATTTAATCTAACGATCGATTAGCTCATATCACATCAAACCGTGCAAATTATTATTATTGTTATACTTTATTCTCAGATTATTCATGTTATCAACATCAGCATTGCGTGACTATGAGTAGCCTATATTGTGTGTGTAGATTTCAATTTCTGAACAGTCTAATCTCTAATTGTCATACCATTCGAATTTCATACCAAGAAATTATTTTAACCCAAAAAGCAAACTATGCTCCCTTCGAACTGGTTGTCTTTAAAATACAAATCATGTCTAATCCCAGGCCATCTGTAATCAGAAGCACATTTAAAACTGGAATATAATTTAATTTCATTCACATGTGTTTCACATAGCCCCTTCTGGATTACAATCCGCCATCAAAATTATTTTTTGACATTGAATTATTCTAGCTGCTGTGAGTAAAGGCTAACGATCTGCCACCTGCAGGATCCTCACATGCGATAGCCTAGTAGCCGGGACAACTTCTTTATGTTTACAGAAGTGACGTAATGACGCAGCAGCATGCTCGAATTTACAGCGAAAACCTACCCGTACCACTCAAATTAGAAAACATTATTATAAGCAAACCGTTGTGAATCGAGCTAAAGGCGACAGATTTGAACACTGGCTGGTTATGTACTTGCTCAAATATTGATTTTCGATCATTTTTAACCAAAAAAGGTTACGGACTGTAGCTTTAACTACTTTAGCTTACGAGTAGCTTTTAGCTTGGCAAGCAAGTTTTGAAGTTATTTTTAATTATAGAAAACACTGTACTTGCGGTCAGATTACTCAACTGCTTGGTATAGTAAATTTGCTCCGTAAAAAGCTCACACTGGAACAAAAGCACAGAGGAGGATATATGTGTGTGTGCACTAACAATGATGTCTCATCACAATTTAATCAATGTCTAATCACCATGACTGTGACTCCCATCTCAATGCTTTAAATGACTTTCATTCTAGTTTTCATTCAAGTGTCCTCTTCTTTAACCACTCCACATTATGTAATCAAATGACCACAAAGAAACCTGTACAGGATGAAATAAAAGGAAGTAAAATCCACCAACAGGCTTCTAGAGTGGGCAGTCAGGGGAAAGCCATGCTTTACAACCGCTCTTTGCCCCAACACAGGTCTTGAAAAAATGGTGTGACTGTATGACGGATGGCCTTATGAAACATGAAGGTGTTGTGTCAATAAACACAGTTCTGCTACATCCATCAAGCTGCCCTGACAGGAATGTGCAAATTTTATTGCCTGTGCCCTGCATTTCATTTACTTTTCACTAATGCCATTCCTCTAGTATGGCATACTCTGCGGGACTCCCTCTACAGTGAGGGAGAATCTGGAGTGTTTTAAGTTAATAGACAACATATCCCATGATTTCAGAGTTGAAGGAATAAGGTTTATTGCTGTTTTTGGTTGTTTATTTGTCTGTTTCACTGTTATTATTAAGTATTTCAATATCATCCTCATAGAGAAGCCTGGAACTACTGTGGCTGTCTTACAGTTAAATCAGTATTTCTCTCAGCTTATTTTTGAAAGTGAGTTACTCTATAGCAACATTTGAACATTATCACTATTATTTTCACAGTAAAACTTCATCATTGACAAAATCAGTGACACATAAAGAAAATGGAGAGAGAGAGAGAGAGAGAGAGAGAGAGAGAGAGAGAGAACTTTTAAAAGTCTAATTTAATTGGCATGACAAGTTGTTATAAAGTTATACTCTTTCTATTCATGTTGGTTCAATTTGGTTTTGAAAATTTTAATGACATTTTCATTTCCAAGTTTAATTGTAAAGATGTCATATGATGTAAATATCATGTAAACAATAAAAGATTATGCCACTAATTTAACTACTTAGAAAGGTTTTCTGTTTTATTCATTTTATTTTCTTCTCATTATTATAGAACATTTGCACCACCCTGACATTTTTTTTTCCTATACGATTGATCCAGATAAAGAAAACAAACAAATAATAATTCCATGTCATTGACATGAAACACATGTAACACATGCTGTCATTTAGCCAGACATGTTGTCACACTATATACGGGGTAAGTTGTCACAATCAAACCTGATATTAAACAGTCTATTATATGATTTTCAGCAATACTTAAGCAACAAAACAATTACAAAACACATAATTCATAGGGAAAAAAAAGTTACACTGAAACATATTAAACTACTGAGTAAACACATGTGTGTTATTGTTACATCAAAAATAAAGAACACTTACATTAAAAAGTCTCAGCCACCTGAGATCATGTGATTTGCATGCACAATGGCTCTTACAAGTCTAAAAGCAATTTCAAGTCCTAATTTCCATCAGGGGCCAGGTTCGTAAATCTTGCCAGAATTACACAACACACTCCCAACTCCCTGAGGAAACTCTGGCTTAGTATCTTTATAATGCTGCTTTAAAATTGGTTTGTCCAAATGTGCAAGACTGTAAGATTTACAAGTATGCCATGCATATAAAATGCACAGTGGGGATGGAGGAACAAACCCCAATGCATTTCTAATAAAGGGCAAACACCATGATAGAGCCGGATTTTAAACATCATCCTTTCTATCCCACGAACAACATTACAGCACGACTATACTGCTCTATGTTCCAGCATGAACAGATTTCTTCCCTGAAAAA
>NW_015546146.1:170004-171142 GCF_001515605.1 Sinocyclocheilus anshuiensis | reverse complement strand
CAGCAGTGTGTACATTCAGTGTAGACCCATAATTATAAGACATCGTCGGGGGAGTATGTGCTAAAGTTCAGCGTAGCCATGCCGCACAGGCTGCAAGAACACATCACAAGTACAAATTGTGCGAATATGTCAGCAGAGAGATAATTTTTCCTCAAAATTCACCACTTTCTCATCCCAGAGAGAGAATTATGAGGAGTATATATATATATATATATATATATATACAGTATGTGTATTTTGCTTTAAATATGCATAAGACAAATAAATGCTGTTTTCAGAAATGTACATGGATCCAAATACAGAAGCCAAAGTTGTGTGCTAGGCATCATGTTTTTTTTGTATTTTTTTGGTTCTTGTTGTTTTTTCTGAAGTCATTAATGACTCCAGTTTATGCTGTTTGTAAAACGCTACATTGTATTTTTATTTTATTTACTGTCAAAGTTTATGTAAATTGGGAATCTAAAGTGATGTGGAGGGATTTGCTTAAACCTGTCATTATACTTGCCTTCACCGTAACGCTAATAAGCTCATTTCATCACATGCATTTAGCTAATTAGTCCCACTGTGGACCTTTCCCTCATTTAAACGGGATAATCTATATACATTTTCACATGATTTGGACTTTAAATATTTATATTACAATGAATGAGGGATACAAAGTAAGTCTAAGCCAATTAAAATGGCTTACAGTTGATGTTCAGAGCTGCCAATGGCTGAAACTAAATGTCGTTCAATCATCATCAGACAAAAAATAAAATAAATAAATATAAAAGTGAGGATTTGTTTACAGCTAGTGTTGAAAATGAATCTGCACAACATCAGGCTAATAAAACACAGTCACCTGCTCAAACTAACTAATTTCATGCTGATTTGTATAGCTACATCATCACTGCTAAATCAAGGTTTTGTTGAAAGTATTTGTGATTTTTGTCTCAGTTTTTTGTGCAAGTTTCACAGACGCTAATACGTTTATTTCACCCTTCCAATTTACAAATAAAGCAGGACATATTGAGGTGTTTCCATAGAAATTAATTAAAAGTTACTCCACTTCAAGGATAAAAGCATGTGACAAGACATTGTTTCTGCATCCAACAGATCTATTAGTACAACCCACAGATCTTTTATAGACTTCTACAAA
>NW_015546146.1:165919-169893 GCF_001515605.1 Sinocyclocheilus anshuiensis | reverse complement strand
CCCCCCCCCCCCCCTTTTCACACTGGTTTAACATTTTGTAAACAAATTTTCATCCTGAAAACTCTCAAAAGGAGTTTAGTACTACTTTTTACACTGGGTTATGAAACCCTGATCCAGAACTGTAGGCTTTTGCAGCTCAAACGTGTGGAAAAATGTGAGTTTTGTTACGGTGAGTTGTTTGGCAATAAACAACACAAACTGTTTACCTGACTAAATATCCTGCTTTGCACAGTTACAGAAAGATTCACACACTGGTACATTTTATTAGTATATTTCAGTGGATTTAAGACAACAGATAGATTTAAAATAACACAAAGACTTGACACAGAAGCAAGTTGCAGGGTCTTTACATGCTGTGCTTGTCCAATTAACATTAAAACCTCATAAATACGCAAATAAAAATGAAAGCACTGGATTTACAAATACAGTGTGAAATTTAAAAAACTTACAACCAAGGACTGATTATCTACCCAGTATAAAGTATGAAACATGTCTTTATAAAGGTGGACAAAATTATACAATATGCATTTAATTTTTTTTTTTACATTTGCTATATAAACTACCATCTAAAATATTAATATTTTTTTTTTCCTTTTTTTTCTTTTTCTAAGGGTTTAGTGTCAATATACAGTCTCTATTTTATGATATACTGTAGATGCTCCAGCAACAGAAATACAGTCATTTTTATCAGGAGTATGAATGACAACATGCAAAATGTAAGTAGAACTTCATACCTTTGTTATGTATTAGCAATAGGGAGATTAATCCAATACCATAGCACAGAGTCCATTACTGTCCATGGCAGGTGTCCTTGATACTGCATAGACTCAAAATTTGTGTTTGTGATTCGACAGTTTCATGTTTTGTGTTTGAGAAAAGCAAATTCTATATTTGTATAAGGGTCAATGTATTTATTTCAGGAATTTGTCAGATCCAGAAGAGTATGATGAGCAGGTACCCTGTTATGTTTGGGATTGGATGAGTGTATATATTGCCTCTTATGGTCACCAAGGCTGTATTTATATGATAGAGTAAAAACAGTACATTAAAAACACTGTAAAATATTATTACTTTTTTTTTTTCCATTACAGTATTGTCAGACTCTGGTCCGTGTTTTGTGTGTGTTTTGCTCCTCGTGTGCCTTTCTTGCCCTTATTTCGTGTGTGTGTGTGACAGAACAGCAGACTTTAAACAGTAAGCGGCGCTCCTTCTCCCGTGTTTTGTTTTGTTTTAAATAGTCTTTTGTTTTCCTTGTTTTCCCTGTCTGTTCCCCGTGGTATGAGAACCGTCCTGTTGTCAAGCGTGCCGGCCACAGCTCACTTTAGCCCGCTGGCCGCTCCGAAGACAAGCCCGCTGGCAGCTCAGAATTCAAGCCCGCCAGCCACGCCGATGTCAAGCCCACCGGCCGTGGCATTCTCAAGCCCGCCGGCGGTTCCTCAGTCAAGTCTGCCAGCCCCGGATCTCGCTCCAGTGTCGGCGCCAGCCCCGGAGCTCGCTCCAGTGTCGGCTCCAGCCCTAGTCACGGCAAGGAGTGCCGTTCCTAGTTCCAGAGGATCCCGTTCCTTAGTCACGGCCAGGAGTGCCGTTCCCAGTTCCAAGGGATCCAGTTCCCCAGTTTCGGCCAGGAGTGCCGTTTCCAGTTCCAGTGGATCCAGTTCCTTAGTTACGGCCAGTAGTGCCGTTCCCATTTCCAGGGGATCCAGTTCCCCAGAGTATACTAGTTCCAGTGGATCCAGTTCCCTAGTTCCGGCCAGGAGTGCCGTTCCAGAGTATAGCCCACGGAGGGCTCCTATTCCCGAGTATAGCCCACGGAGGGCTCCTGTTCCCGAGTATAGCCCACGGAGTTCTCCAGATCCTCAGTTAAGCCCAGGGAGGGCTCAAAATCCTCAGTTAAGCCCAAGGAGGGCTCCAGATCACCATTTAAGCCCAGGGAGGGCTCCAGTCCCCGGTTATGGCCTCAGAGCCCGAAATCTTCCCCAAGTATTTTTTTTGGGGGGGCAGTAGGGCTCCAGCCCTAGAGACCGGGGCGGGGGCTGGGGCCGCGGCCTCAGAGGCTGCTTTGCCATGGCCTCCTGAGTCCCCTGATCCGCCATGGCGCCCCGAGCTGCCAGATCCGCCATGGATCCCGGAATGGGCGCCGCCCTGGAGGCCTTCCGTCTGGTAACCCTACTTCTAGAGGCCTCCTGAGCGCCCACCCACCCTCCTCATTGTATGTTGTACCGCGCCGGACGCACCTTCCGGGAGGGGGGAGTTATGTCAGACTCTCTTCCGTGTTTTGTGTGTGTTTTGCTCCACATGTGCCTTCCTTGCCCTTATTTGGTCCTTCCTGTTGCTGTCCTCATTGTGTGTATTCGTCTCCATCTGTGTTTTGATTAATTAGTTAATTTGCTCCCATTGGTGTCTGTGCATTTAAAATGTTCTCAGTTCCTAGTTCTCTGTCTGCTGTTAAGTGTCATTTTGGTTTGCCTGATGTCTCCCGTCCTGTGATCCTCATCGTGCCTTCATGAAAACCTTTATGATTTGCTTTATTCCTTGTATCCTCACTCGTTCCTGCGCTCCCAGTGTGTGTGTGTGTGTGTGCGTGTGACAACTATATTGTAAATGTATTTTTTTTTTAAGTCCTGTGATGGCAAAGATGAATTTTCAGCAGCCATTACTCCAGTCTTCATGATTTTTCAGAAACATTCAATGTGCTGATTTGCTGCCCAAGAAGCATTTCTTACTATTATCATATTATTATCACAGTATTATCACTTATTTTTGTGGCTGCATTTTTCATAATTCTTTGTTGAATAGAAATATTAAAATAAATAAATACTCATTTGAAACATAAATTGTTTGTAACATTACACATGCCTTTACTGTCACTTTTTAATGTTTTTTGTATTTTTTTATTATTATTGTAATTTAATGTTTTTTAATGTAAAAAAATCTTAAAATAAAGTGGTATAAAATATAATAATTATATATAATATAAAATGCAATAGTGCTATAAAACATACTGTCATGTGTATGTTCTCGTTGAGTTCCTGTTTATCTTATTTGGTCCTTCCTGTTCCTGTCCCAATGTAGTTTGATTTGTTCCAGGTGTATCTCATTATTAGTTATCCTCCTCACCTGTCTGCCCCTCGTTATCTGCCCTATTTAGTTCTAGCCTGTTCTGAGGTTCTTTGTCTGGAATTGGTTTCTCTACATTGCTACGTGTGCTCTTCTCAGGGGTGGATTGGCCATCTGGCAATTCTGGCAAATGCCAGAGGGGCCGGACCATTTTGTTTAATGTGGGCCAGTCAGATTTTTTCTAAATATATATAAATAAAATTGTTTTTATGGGCCAACAGCGCATAGGACAGGTTTTTATCGCTTGCACTATTTCTCTATGGTTATAATAATAATAATGTTAATAATAAATAAATGTTAAGCATTTGGCCCAGTCGGCAACGGCCGGCCGGCTGGTCCCGAGATGGGCCGACCGAACCGTTCAGTCAAAATCAAGCACGTCATCAGAGAGATTGCAACACGAGCTAATTTTCAGTAAAAGCTAGACAATGGACCGTAAAAAAAGGAAAGGCGGTGCAGAAAAACTTTGAGAAAGGAAAAAAAAGGGCTTAAGTCTGACGCTGCTAAATGCGTAAAATTAACCGAACTCCTTTCAAAAGGTTTAAATTCGGCTGCTACAGCGGAGAACAGTTGGTGCCGCAGAGGTAAGAAGAAAACAGAAAATACAGCTAGCACAAGTCATTTTCACACTACTGCCAGTTAGCTCCTGTTTTGTTTTTTTGACAGTAGCCTACATTGTATTAAACAGTTGTAAGCTTAGCGTAGAACTCCAGTATATTTTAAAATGTCATTGCTTCATGATAATTGGTTAACTTAAGTGTTAACGAGCCTGTTACTGAATTGCATCAGCAGACAAAGTGGGATTTAGGGTAAAAACTGATGTAGGCTACTTGCAATATAGTCTAACACATCAAAAA
>NW_015546146.1:164843-165733 GCF_001515605.1 Sinocyclocheilus anshuiensis | reverse complement strand
TTTTTGTTGTAGAATACGATAGGGGATATATTCACACGTTATAGAAACGAAAATCAGATAACACCTAGAAATAATCGAGATCAGTGCAGAAATGAGAACAGGGTAAACAATGAGAGAAGTAGTAGCGTTGCAATGATTAAAACAGAGTCCGGGTGTAGTTGTTCTGTCTCTGTCATCTGATCAGCGAGTTTCTGTAAAGCGGAGCTCACATGCGCTTGCAGAGGAATGTAAACACTGACGAGAATGAACGAGGAAAACTTCTGCGGCGAGTAGAAAGGCTTACAGTTAATGAAGAGCACTTCTAGATCTGAGCAGCACATCTTCTTTAACACAGTTACATCTGTAAACGACCTCTCATTGATGTAAAAGCATCCGCTCTGAACAGATGAAAGCCCGGGAGACTCAACGCGCTGTTCGGAATGGCGTCTTTCAGCCAGGTTTCTGTGAAACACAGAGCAGCAGAGTTTGAAAAATCCTTATTTGTCCGGGAGAGCAGAAGGAGTTCGTCTGTTTTGTTGGGTAGAGAGCAGAGGTTCGCCAGATGGATGCTAGGCAATGGCAAAAGGATTTACTGCTGCTACTATTTATAGTTTTTGCTATATATTATATTCCCTTTTTTGCTATTATTACTTGTTTCTATTCATGTGTATTCCAATGTTGAGAGCAGTAAGTGAGAAAATATTTTGGTGTAATGTTTACATGCTATACCAGGGCCGAATTCTGCCAGCAATACCAAGCCAAGGGCCACTGACCTACATATAACAATTATTATATTATTGTTGCTTTTGTTAAAATAGTCCCGATATGGTCACAAGATAAATATTCAGATTTTTTATTCAAACAATTATGAACATTTTTGCATTTAGATACAGAAGAACTTCGCCTGTTGA
>NW_015546146.1:161930-163890 GCF_001515605.1 Sinocyclocheilus anshuiensis | reverse complement strand
CACATACTAGCAACACTTCAGCATACTTTAATTCACAAATAATTGTATATCAAAAAGGATTTACTGCTGCTACTATTTATAGTTTTTGCTATATATTATATTCCCTTTTTTGCTATTATTACTTGTTTCTATTCATGTGTATTCCAATGTTGAGAGCAGTAAGTGAGAAAATATTTTGGTGTAATGTTTACATGCTATACCAGGGCCGAATTCTGCCAGCAATACCAAGCCAAGGGCCACTGACCTACATATAACAATTATTATATTATTGTTGCTTTTGTTAAAATAGTCCCGATATGGTCACAAGATAAATATTCAGATTTTTTATTCAAACAATTATGAACATTTTTGCATTTAGATACATAAGAACTTTGCCTGTTGAATATTAAAAACAAATGAACAAACAAAAAATCTGTATCTCCATGTCTGCCATGCAAATCAACTGTTCCTGCTCATCTCCAGACTGATAAAAGTATCTTTTCCATGTAGTTTTTGTCCTAACCACCCGCGACAGCGCCACGTGACAATAAGCGACACGGTATTCTATTTTAGAAATGTTTTTTATTTTCTGCGACGTCGCGGCAGGAACAACATACAAAATATGACAGCGATAATCTCAGGTAATGATTATGTGCTTTATTCAATGTTAAAAGTGTCTAATGTGAGTTTGAATATTATTCTGCGTGATCTTTATAGCCATAGTGAAAGCAACAATAGATATTTTACCTCAGATCTTGAAAATAAATTAAAGCAAATTTGTATGAACTGTGAACTCACTGCGAACCAACACGTGTATTCCATAACAAAATGTAATGAATTATTATTATTATTATTATCTATTTTCCGTGTCCACTTTTCTTTTCTACACACTCGCCATATTTTTGCTGTCACATCGTATCTACACTGGGCGCAACAAAGCATTGCAAATCATTTGAACTTTGTGTCAGTATGTCATAAATAGAACGAGTCAGCAGTTTAGTGTCGGGGATTTGTCTTGTATCGTAGACAGCATCACTGATTATAATGGGTTCTATTGTATTTTGTTGCGTCGCGCTGTGCCACTCTCATCCGGTGTAGACACGATGTAAGTTAATGTCGCTTTCTGAAGCTGCGTTTGAATTTTCATGCCACATTATTTGAAATTAGCACGGGCCAAACATGTTTCTCTCATGGGCCACCTATTGAGGAACCCTGTCCTATACTGTGTTCATTAACAGGATGTTGCTGGAATCAGTACAGCCAGAGACCCCTGGTCTTGCAATACCAGTGCTGTGAGGAAGGATGCTACGGTAGGCCTAGCAGAGACAGGGGGGAGTGTGGTAGAGGTAGGAAAAACCCAACAGACAGACAGTGACAACAAAGAACAACAAACTGTGGAGAATGACAGTAATAGCAGACAAATGGCATAAACAGACAGCACACAGACTCTACAACATCCTCAGATTATTTTTCTTTTGTTTTTACTGTGTACTTTTTTTTATAAACGTGTGCTCTTTAAAAAGTAGTAAGCATTGTTTGCCAGACACATACATTAAATGTTTAAATATCTGTTACATATATGGTACTGCTTATATTATTTCACCATCTGTACACAAATGTAAGTAGTGAATGCGTGTGTCTGTGGGTGGGGCTGTGTCGGTGTGGTAATGTGGGCCGGTGTGGCTACAGTGCCAGGGCTGAATTTTTGTCCCAGTTCATCGCTCCGTGCTCCTCACAGTAGCAACCCGTGACAGAATTCCAGACCACACAAAAAGTGAGCGGCGACTTTTCCTCGCATTTCCTCGCATTTTTTTCCGCCTTTTTGAAAAGTTTTTTGTTTTCTTTGTTTTCCCCGCGGCTATGGAAATTGCCACTTGGTTCTCCGCCTTAGCTCGCCTAGATCTCCCCTTTGTCGAGTATTCCTGGGAGTTTTGCAGGCTCGCCGCGGCTACGGCCCTCGATGACGCCACCATTAATTCGC
>NW_015546146.1:160763-161284 GCF_001515605.1 Sinocyclocheilus anshuiensis | reverse complement strand
TGTCGGCTCCAGCCCCAGAGCTCGCTCCAGTGTCGGCTCCAGCCCCAGAGCTCGCTCCATTGCCCACTCCTCGTAAGCGCTTTCTAGAACGCCATCTAGTGCCCGCTCCTCCAGAACGCCCCCCAGGATTCCTAGATTTCCCCAAGACAATTTTTTTGGGGGGCCATATACCGCCATGGCCTCCTGAGTCCCCTGATTCGCCATGGCTCCCTGAACTGTCTGCTCCGCCATGGCCTCCTGAGTCCCCTGATCTGCCATGGCTCCCTGATCCACCCTGCCCCCCGATGATACTGTTACGGCGCGGGATGCGCCTTCCGGGAGGGGGGCGATCTGTCACACCCCTGTGGACGGTAGATTGTGGTTTCTCCCTCTGTGTCCTTATTTGGTTGTTCCTGTTCTCATTATTAGTTAATCACCTCATTGTGCTCACCTGTCTGCCCCTCGTTATCTGCCCTATATCAGTTCCTGTCTCTTGTGTTCTAGTTTGTCGGTTATTGTGAATGTTACCTTGTGTGTGTATG
>NW_015546146.1:148949-160299 GCF_001515605.1 Sinocyclocheilus anshuiensis | reverse complement strand
AAGCCCAGGGAGGGCTCCTGATCCCCAGTCAAGCCCAGGGAGGGCTCCTGATCCCCAGTCAAGCCCAGGGAGGGCTCCTGATCCCCAGTCAAGCCCAAGGAGGGCTCCTGATCCCCTGTCAAGTCCAGGGAGGGCTCCTGATCCCCTGTCAAGCCCAGGGAGGGTTCCTGATCCCCTGTCAAGCCCAGGGAGGGCTCCTGATCCCCAGTCAAGCCCAGGGAGGGCTCCAGCCCCAGAGCTCGCTCCAGTGTCGGCTCCAGCCCCAGAGCTCGCTCCATTGCCCACTCCTCGTAAGCGCTTTCTAGAACGCCATCTAGTGCCCGCTCCTCCAGAACGCCCACCAGGATTCCTAGATTTCCCCAAGACAATTTTTTTGGGGGGCCATATACCGCCATGGCCTCCTGAGTCCCCTGATTCGCCATGGCTCCCTGAACTGTCTGCTCCGCCATGGCCTCCTGAGTCCCCTGATCTGCCATGGCTCCCTGATCCGCCCTGGAGGCTCTCCTTGTCTCCGCCCTGTTCCAGTCCTGCGCCCGCCCCCCCTCCCTGATGGTACTGTTACGGCGCGGGACGTGCCGTCCGGGAGGGGGGCGATCTGTCACGTGTATGTTCCCGTTGAGTTCCTGTTTTCCTTAATTGGTCCTTCCTGTTCCTGTCCCAATGTAGTTTGATTTGTTCCAGGTGTATCTCATTATTGATTATCCTCCTCACCTGTCTGCCCCTCATTATCTGCCCTATTTAGTTCTAGCCTGTTCTGAGTTTCTTTGTCTGGAATTGTTTAGTCTACATTGCTACGTGTGTTCTCCTGGTTCCTTTGGAAGTTTATTAAAGACTGTTTGAAATGAATTCTGCATCTCCTCGTTCCTCGCTGCGTGCTCCTCACAGTAGCAACCCGTGACACATACATAGTTATAATGTGTAGTTGTGTATTGTATATGCACATTGGAAGTGAACAAATCAGCAATATTGAATGATTTAATTACACTGACATAATGATCAAATAAACACTGCTTGTACTTTGAAGAAAATCACTAAATTGAATAGGGGTTAACCACGTTTATGCATTCATATAGTTCCTTTGGATCAGGCATTCTAGGGTTAACAGTTTCAGACGTAAAAAAAAAGCTTACCGGAACCGAATCTGCCTGCATTTAAACTTAATACGTGCCACACAGCTCACCATAAACTATCTTAGAAACTGTATCATTATGAAGGCTAAGGGCATTGGGGTGACTCAGAGATCAGAGAAGAGTATATTTATGAAGAAATGATGGAGCTCTCCAAATGCCAAGCGATCAGGGCCTGAGAAGGCCTGGAGCAATGACAAACCTCTCCAGCATAAAGGTGCCGTGGGCCACAGCCAGAGGGGTGAGACACTGGAAATTGGGCTCACTGTTTCCCCTTCATCACTTTTTGTTGAAGTGGGATATTTATCTCGCTCTCCCTCTATCTGTCTTCCTCCATGCTGAGACAAATCCCTCGGACCCATAATTCATCTTTTTCTCCAAGGGCCTGACAACATGGCCGCCGGGGAGACAGATCGAGAGCACAATGAAGTTTCTGTTCGGCACATATATATCATGGCTAGACGTGTCAGGGCAGGTGTGAAGGGCCAGTGTAATGGCTTTGGATAGCAGCTAATGTAAACATTGAGGAATTTGATATGCGTGCGGTCCGACGTGCCCTTCCAGCCCCCCAGCATTAAAAAATGGAATAGTATAAGCGTGAAGACTGATCCGACTCTTTACCCACTGCATCATTATTTGTCCACTGACTGTCTGTGGCACAGAATCCATTATCAGGAAGGTTTCACATGCGGCTTTGTACTCCGTTTGTCTGTTTGGGACAAAACAAAACAGTGGCCGAATGGATTAACATTCTTGTTAACCAGCAACGACTGCAATTTCAAAGGTGTTGCGTGGGCCTGGCTGCGTCCCTAATTTGTTATTATGTGGTATAGAAACACGTTCGTGCAGCAGTCAGCATTAATAAAGGAAAAGTAACTTGTTTGAAGTTTTGACACGCTGTCAGGACGAGATTCCTCTGGGCCTTTTAGTCGGAATACTGTACTAAATTGGAAACTGTCAAATGTTGTACTTTTTGGGGACATCTCTGATCTTGCATCACTTCACTGCAGTTCAGCAGTCAGAGGAATTAGAGGAACATGTCAGTTGAGTTTTTCATGTGGAAAAGTAAAAAAAAAAAAAATAGGTGTTTCATTATTTGGATTTATACAAGTGATATGTGATTCAAAATACTAATAACTGATGAAGGCTAATACGTTTTTTTTATCATTTAAGATTGATTCTTGAATTTGAGATATTTTCAAATTAATTATTAATTTGTATGTTTAGATTATATTTGCAGTCATCTAATGCTCTCTAAAGTTAATGTTTAAAAACTTTAGTTGTTCTGTATCATCTATCATGTTAATGTTTGTAATGACCATAATTCTGATACCTAGTGATGTAGCCTCCTTTACAATATAGTTACCTTAGTAACATTATAAGACAGTTAAATTCAGTTAGTTGCTTTAAGTAAAACGTCACACAACAAATCTGTAGCAGCCATTCATCTTGTGATCATCTGTAGAAAGCATTGTCATTGTAAGGTTTTATGGTTAATTTTTATTCAATTTGTTGAATGTATTGTTTATAAAGCTGTGAATACCACAAATTAATACATACCACATATAACCATATACCACAAATTAAACTAAATGGAGATATTGTTGTGTTCTTAGATATAAATATAACTTCACTATATGTCTCCTTTCTGTAGTTTCACTCTGTTTCAACTTACTTAACGTGGTATAGAATAAAGCGGCATTCTCCCACAAGTCTGCATGTTGGAAAGAGTTTATCTATCTGTCTAACTTCAGGAAGAGAGACACCATAGTGAGGGCAGAATAGTGAAAAGACAGACTCAACCGTGATTACAGCAACTGTGAATTAACTTCTGCTCAGTTAATCTACAGTAAATGCTTTCAAAGGAAAATGTGAGCCAAACGAACAGGTAAGTGTGTTCACTTTCACACTTATCCAAATCATCCAGATCAACACATCCAAGAAGATCAGCAGCCAGTCTTGTTGCAATAGAGGCACGAGAGGAGCTTGACTTGCTAACTAAGTGGCTTGGTCCAGAATCAGCTGAGCATGCTCGACAAATAAGGTCAGTTCATATTAATCACCCTGCTGTAGGGTCTGGCAAAGACTGGAACAGTGCTATTGATCAGCTGAAGCGATGGAATCTGCACTCTTAAATTAAATTGTCCGCTTTCCCAAACTCCAATAGAGAACCTCAACATCTGAGAGACCTAGCAAATTTAGTGTTAGAGATTGAGTCTGGCAAAGTGGACAGATACCTACCTGGTATGTCTTACCTGGAAACTGCACGAGGCATTTCCCCTATTCTTGAGAAGCTGCTGTTTGCCCTCCAGGAGAAGTGGATGCAACAAGGGTTTCATCGTGTCTACACCGGATGTGAGCGGCAAAATACTATATAACCCATTATAATCAGAGATGCTGTCTACACTAGATGCTGCGCGTCACGACACGACAAATCACTGACAGTAAACTGCTGCCTCGTTCTATTTATGCAAAATTCAAATGATTTGCAGTGTTTTTTCGCGTCCAGTGTAGGTGCGGCACGACAACTGTCGCATCCGGTGTAGACATGGTGTCTAGGTATAAGCAAGAACACAATGTTAGCTTTCCTCCTTTATCATTTTTTTCCCACCTTCATCAGGAATGAGGCACATATAAGCAATGACCCCAGTTTTACAAGTACTGTACCAAACATAACACTAGCTACAGAACTTTATCTGTTTCCGCTGCTGCTCTTCAACATCGCACTAAGCCAAGAACTGCACTGCAACAATTCAGTGCTCAGATTGTGACAGTGAAAAACACATAGCAGCCCTAAAAATGAACCTTTCCTGCCTTACAGCATGGTGGGGAGGTTGATGAACACTCCAACACAACTATCACTATATCCAGCTGCACAAATGTCTGTGGGAATGGTTTCAGAGGAAGATCATGCCCTAGATCTGTTTAGTTAAAATTTAGATTATTGCAAAGATCATCCTAATATGAATCTGCAAACCTGCTGTTCTAGATGACCAGAGCAACAAGTCTTTATCAAAGTATGCTTTCTTTGACAAATTCAGTGTAACTGAAAGTGCATCTCCTTACACAATGAAAACATGTACAAGTGCATCAGAAATCCTGGGTCGCAGAGCAAAATGTTTCATTGTAGAATCCAATGATAACAGTGCTATATTCACACTTCCCACATATATTGAGTGTAACACACTACCTGACAGCAGAGCTGAGATTCCTACTCCTGCTGCCTGGAGCCATACTCATCTCAAATCAATAGCTCGTAAGATACTTCCACTTGACCCTGAGGCAGAGATTATTGTTCTTCTAGGAAGATATATCATTGAGGTGCACAAAGTAATGGAACAGCGCAATGGTCCTCCACATGCTCCTTTTGCTCAGAAGTTAGCCTTGGGATGGGTAATAGTATTAGATGTCTGTCTGAATGGTGCCCAGAAACCAGTTGAAGTTCATGTTTTCAAGAGACCATGTCCTAACAATATCAAATTCAAAGCGAAGTTTTGCCATTACAATGAACATAAGACTTCACTGGCCCCTCCTTTGGAACAAAAACTTGCAACAACACACACAAAGAGCAACATGGCTGACATCTTCCAGTCCACAAAGGATGACGATAAACTCGCTCCATCTATGGAAGATCTTGCCTTTCTGAAGATGATGCACAAAGAAGTCTATCAAAAAGAAGCAAACAGCTGGGTCGCTCGACTTCCCTTTCACAGTCCTCACTAATGACTTCCTAATAACAGACACCAGGCAAGTAACCATCTTCATTCACTCACACGTATGCTGAAAAGACAACCACTCATGAAATACCATTTTCCAGACTTCAAAAATTTTGAAAACACTCATGCAGAACTTGCACCACCTCTTTCCAAAAATGAAGATTGCTGGTACCTCCCAAACTTTGAGGTGTGTCATCTACAAAAGCCAGGTCAAATCAGGGTTGTCTTTGAACAGTGTCCTTCTGACTGGGCCCAACATGAACAACAGCCTACTTGCGGTGTTACTGCGCTTCAGGAAAGAACGAGTTGCCATAACAGCTGACATCCAGCAAATGTTTCATTGCTTTGTGGTCAGAGAAGACCACCACAACGTCTTGTGTTTCCTTTGGTACAAAAACAACGACCTAGAAAACGAAGTTGTAGAATTCAGAATGTAAGTGCATGCCTTCAGCAATAGTCCCTCACCAGCTGTGGCAATGTACGGGTTCACGAAAGCTGCCCTGGAAGGAGAGAAGGAACATGGTTCAGAGGCAAGACAGTTCATTGAGAGGAACTATTATGTTGATGATGCCCTGGTATCCCTTCCTACAGAACAAAAGCCATCACACTATTCAGAAATGCCCGAACCATTCTAGCAGCTTCAAATCTTCGCCTACATACAACAGCCTCAAACAAAGTGGAAGTGATGATAGCAGTTCCTCAAAACGACTTAGCAAAGAACATGAGGGACTTGGACCTTGCTGCTGACTTTTCACATATTCAGAGAACGTTAGGAGTTAGCTGGGATGTTTCAAAAGATGCTTTCACCTTCCAAGTGTTAAATGATGAGAAACCATACACAAGACGTGGAGTCTTAGCCTATTTGATCCATTTGGATTTGCAGCAACTTCTGCAAACTTCTGTGTCAGCAGATCTTTGCTAAGAGAGCTCACCATGGAGGCATGTGACTGGTATGATCCTCTGTCAGAATAGATGTTCAATACATGGAAACCATGGAGAGACTCATTGGAAAAACAGGAAAAATAGACCATCTCCAGAGAATACACCCCCAACACTCTCAACAATGCACAAAAAAGGAAATGCGTGTTTTCAGTGATGCTTCTACTACTCCCATTGCTGGTGTTGCATATTTAAGGACCACTGATACAGATGGCAAAGTAAATGTTGGTTTCATTTGTGGAAAAGCCAAACTCACTCCGCGTTCTGAAATTACATTTCCAAGACTTGAGCTATGTGCAGTGGTACTTGCTACTGAGATAGCTGAAACTGTCAAATTTGCAGTGTTGGAGAAAGTTACTTTTAAAAGTAATGCATTACAATATTGTGTTACTCCCTAAAAAAGTAACTACTTATGTTAGTTACTTTTTATGTAAAGTAATGTGCTATATTACTTTTGCGTTACTTTTTCTCATCTGGGCCGGGCTTGCTTGGTTTTTTTTTTTTTTTTATATATACAACTTTCTACTTTTGGCAAATGTAAAAAGCCCGTTCACACCAAAACTGAAATGAATAAGCCTCAGACTGCACAAAATGTAAATTCACATCTGTACAGTAGAGGGTACAGTTCAAACAAGCCTTTCAATTGTGCTGCCATTCTGGATTGCGTGAAAAATATGATGCGTGAGAAGAAAGTTCAACACTCTTCAGCAATAATAAAAAAATAAATAAAAAAAAACACAAATGTTAATCTAAAGTCATTTTTGTTTATTACTATGGTTAAATTAAATCACAGAAGTTGAAAAGCAAAGACATTGGTTAATAAAATGGGATGTCATATTCTGAGTTTGCATTTCACTCTGTTTTTGTGCAAGTGAGATGAGTTAATGGGTGTTCAAATTTAGTCTAGAACTACAGTAAGCATCATGTTTACACAGTGCACACAACGCCTCTGCATTTACTCCCAATTTCTCTGAACACGGGGACAGGAGAACCGTCAATCAATACATGGGAAAACAAAGTAACTGGCGCTACTTATTTTGAAAAGTAACTCAGATATTTTCTTGTAAATTAAAAGAAGTAATGCGTTACTTTACTGGTTACTTTAAAAAGTAATATGATTACTAACTCATGTTACTTGTAATGCATTACCCCCAATCCTGCAAATTTGATGCTGTCACTCTCTACTCAGATAGTATTGTTGACTTGAATCACCGAAGGTCAGCACCAAAGACATTGGTTAATAAAATGGGATGTCATATTCTGAGTTTGCATTTCACTCTGTTTTTGTGCAAGTGAGATGAGTTAATGGGTGTTCAAATTTAGTCTAGAACTACAGTAAGCATCATGTTTACACAGTGCACACAACGCCTCTGCATTTACTCCCAATTTCTCTGAACACGGGGACAGGAGAACCGTCAATCAATACATGGGAAAACAAAGTAACTGGCGCTACTTATTTTGAAAAGTAACTCAGATATTTTCTTGTAAATTAAAAGAAGTAATGCGTTACTTTACTGGTTACTTTAAAAAGTAATATGATTACTAACTCATGTTACTTGTAATGCATTACCCCCAATCCTGCAAATTTGATGCTGTCACTCTCTACTCAGATAGTAAAGATTGTACATGTATGTAAACAATCGAGTACAGCATATAAGAAGATCCACATGCCCAGAACAATGGAAGTATGTTCCTACTAACCACAACCCTTCTGATCATGCTTCAAGATCTATCTTAGCTGAAAACTTAATGAAGAGCACATGGCTAACAGTGCCAGCATTCCTGTACAAGTCACTTGAACATGAAGCAACAACAACTTCAACTCCAATGGACTTAGTTAACCCCCGAATCAGATGCTGAGATTTGCCCCGAAGTCAGCGTTTGTGCCACTAAAGTTGTCTGCCATACATTTAACACTACATACTTTGCAAAGTTTTCAGACTGGAAATGCCTTACACACGATTTCAAGACTCAAACACATTGCTCACTCTTTCAGCAAAGACAACAAATCAAAGGAATGCAGAGGATGGCATGTCTGTCATAAACCATACTCAGTAGAAGATCTACAAAATGCTAAGGAGGTTATAATATGTACCCTGCAGCAGGAGATCTTTCAGGATGAACTAAAGTGCCTTGAGAGAAAAACAAACGCATCTAAGAACAGTCCTCTCTTCAATCTGAGACCATACATAGATGAGTCAGGTTTACTCAGGATTGGTGGCTGCTTATCACAGTCAGCCTTTGAGAAAGATGAAGTCAATCCTTTAATCTTACCTGGTCGTAGTCACATGACAACCACAATTGACCTATCGATAAGCCCCTCCCCTCGAGCGCAGATGAGCCAATGGCAGTCGAGTAACAGTTGCATGGGGAGCGGAACTCGGACATCTGTAGGTTTCAGCGCCATAGAGAAACATTGGAAGATCCAAATCGTGCATCGTTTTTATGGGGTTTATGCTTCAAAAATGGAAAAACGATGTGCCTGGGGTACTTGTAACAGTGATTCCAGGTATCCTGAGATGATAGGCAATGGAATTTATTTTATTCTATTTCCTAAACCCAAACAAAACAGAGCAAAATGTCCCAAAGCATTCACCCCCAATCCCAATGAAGATAAAAACGTTTGTTTTCTGGTTGTCATACTCTCATTAAGTTACAATTTACATCTCCTCAAGCAGAACCTTAATGTCATCTTGTGCTTTAGCAAGGTATCTCTGGCTCAAACTAGCTAACGTTAAAGTTAGTGAGTCCATACAAACCTAAATAGCAGACTTGTTCTCGCGTCTTGTACAGTGTAGGGCAAAAACACATAAATGAAAGTCTACATTTCACTGTCTTTTCATATTAAACTGGTTAAATGTAAATTAATTTAATCGTACCCTGCAATACATGAACAGTGTTGATCTGGGATGTTGTTATCTGTGATCGTGACGAACGTAACATGAGGCTTCTCCCGCTTGCATTGTGATCTGTAAACCCTCGCTTCCAAATAAATACCCACAATATTTATTTTTAAATCTTTAATATATCCCTCCATGGCATATTTAAGTCCCACTTGAATGGTGGTCCTTCTGTGTCCAAAATGTATCAAAAAGATATAGGGACAAGGCATTCACACTGACAGCTGTCATTGTAAGACAGTTAGCAACAGTAACTAAGGGGGGCGGGGCTTATCGATAGGTCAATTGTGAGGTCCTAACACCCCAGTGTAGTGACGGAGACACTATACTGACAAAAAGCACCGTCTTTCGGATGAGATGTTAACCGAAGTCCTGACTCTCTGTGGTCATTAAAAATCACAGGATGTCCTTCGAAAAATAGTAGGGGTGTAACCCCAGAATTCTGGTCAAATTCATCCATTGGCCTCTGACCATCATGGCCTCCTAACCATCCCCATATCTGAAGATTGGCCTCGTCACTCTGTCTCCTCTCCACCAATGAGCTGGTGTGTGGTGGGCGTTCTGGCACAATATGGCTGCCGTCACATCATCCAGGTGGATGCTGCACACTGGTGGTGGTTGAGGAGATTCCCCCCTTCTATGTAAAGCGCTTTGAGTGCCCAGAAAAGAGCTATATAAATGTAATGAATTATTATTACTATTATTATTATTATTATTATTATGATTATCATTGTTATTATTATTATTATTATTATTATTATTATTATTATTATTATTATTAACCTTACTCATTCAACATTATCATTCCCAGGTTCAACATCAAGGATGCCATTTCACGGAAAGTGCTTTGAGAACTGCTGGTCTGTGGATCATTGATGGCAAAAGAATAATTAGTAGCTTTACCCATCAGTGCATCACCTGCCGCAAATTGAAAGGAAAGATAGAAACACGAAAAATGGCCGATTTACCCATAGACTGCCTGTGTACTGATCCCCCTTTCTCTCATGTCGGACTGGATGTATTTTGGATCATGGAAGATCACAGCTCGACAAACTAGAGGAGGTGAAGCTAACAGGAAACACTGGGCATAATAGCTATACATATTGAAGTGATCGAATCATTGGACACGTCAAGCTTCATTAATGTTCTACGAAGATTCTTCACCATTCGAGAACCAGCCGAACAGATAAGATCTGACTGTGGTACAAACTTTGTTGGGGCATGCAAGGAACTGAAAATCAGTACAGAAACTAGTAACAAGTAAATGCAGGATTTTTTTTAGTCATAATAAATGCACTTCGAGTTTCAAGCCACCACAATCATCACACATGGTAGGCAGCTGGGAACGCATGATAGGCATCACCAGGCGCATCTTTAATGCTATGTTGCTGAAAATCAGTCAATCAAAACTCACAAGTTCAAAGTTTAGCCAACACCTTCTGGCTGCGATAGAGAAGGGATTATCTAAACTTTCTAAAAATCTAAGAAAGTGGCAACAAGAAGAATGCAACCTTCGACATGGTGATGTAGTTCTGCTCAAGGACAGTCAAGTTAAAATAAATGAATGGCCCATGAGCATTGTACCAAGGGATACCAAGGATCTGCCTACGTCCTATCTCAGACACAGACCTTCTCTTGCCTTCAGAAATTGAATAAATGTGGACTGCATGTCAGTGCAGTGATGAAATCTTACAGATGCCAGACGGGGAGTGTTCTGTATCATCTAATGTTTGTAGTGATCATAATTCTACCTAGCCACGTAGCTTCCTTTAAAATATAGTTGCCATAGTAAATTCTAAGACAGTTAAATTCAGTTAGTTGCTTTAAGTAAAACTTCACACAACAAACTTGTAGCAGACATTCATCTTGTGCTCATCTGTAGAAAGCATTGTCATTGTAAGTTTTTATGGTATATTTTTATTCAATTTCTTGAATTTATTGTTTATAGAGACGTGAATACCACAAATGAATATATACCACATATAACTATGTATACCACAAATTAAACTAAATGGAGATATTGTCATGTTCTTAGAGATAACTATAACTTCACTATACTTCTCCTTTCTGTAGTTTCATTCCGTTTCAACTTACTCAACATGGTGTGGAATAAAGCAGCATTCTCCCACAAGTCTGCGTGTTGGAAAGAGTTTATCTATCTGTCTAGCTTCAGGAAGAGAGACACCATAGTGAGGGAAGAATATTAGTAATTTAGTACTAGTACTAGTAAATATAATCTTTAGCAGATATCAAATAAATATCAAATTTTCATACTGTACATTATAATGTTGTGATGCCTATTAAAACTCTACTGTAATAACTGATTTCGTTTTAAGTGTTTCCTTTTTAATTTTGAAAAGGAAATTCAAATTCCAAAGCTGGGAGCAAATGGGCTCATTCAGACCCACCCGAAAAATGTCCTTTAACGCCACATCATTAAAGTCCACCCAGTTAGAAAGTTCACAAAAATCCTGTACATAATCCTCTATGGAGCGATGACCTTGACGGAGGTGGAGGAGACAAACAACTGCTGGGTGCATTTTTAAGGGTCGTGTATTCTGTAACGATTCAGTCCACTGAAGGCGAGTTAAAGTGAGAACCCAAGTGCAGTTTATTTACAGTGTGATCCAAACATCCAAACAATAATCCGTGACTTGACTTGACATGA
>NW_015546146.1:139834-148916 GCF_001515605.1 Sinocyclocheilus anshuiensis | reverse complement strand
TTGACTTGACATGAACAGACTTGACGAGGCATAAACAGACTAGACTCACCAACAGCGGGTTACAACTTCAATACACCACGAGAGACAATGGCAACATGATGGCTAGTTATATCAAACAAGAGGGTCACATAACAAGAACAAACCAATGGGAAACAAGACACATGACTAGGACAACCAATCAGAACATGACACATACACAAAGCAGAGATACATGAGAGCAAGGGAAGCATGACATTGACAGCATGAAACAATTACAAAATAAAAGACATGGAAAACATGAACATGAAACAAAACCCAAACACCACATTACAAGCTGGTCTGAATGGGCAGTCGTATCTTTGTTAATGATGTAATTACACAAAATAAAGGATCCAGTACACTTAAGCATACTTTTAAATATGCTTTTTACTTTCACTATAAAAAAATGAGTGTGATTTTAACTGTAAACTATTGTAAAAATGAAAAATAAATAAATAAATAAATAAAAATAAAACTTAAAGGGATAGTTCACCCAAAAATGAAAATGCTGTCATCATTTTTTTCAAAATATCTTCTTTTGTGTTCAACATAAGAAAGCAACTCATACAGGTTTGGAACGACAGTTGAGTAAATGATGACAGAATTTTAATTTTTGGGTGAACTATCCCTTTAATAGGTTAACAGTAAGTCCCTGTACTTCATACAGGGGAAAGAAGAAAATAAAAAAAAGAAACCCTAACAGATCTAACCAGACATTTCATGTAATTGTTTCAGTAAAATATTGTTAACGACAAAGGCTAATCAAATTATAATTTACAGTGAACTGTAATCTGATATTGTGTGTTACCATGATGGTGTTTTGTGCTTGCATTAATGACCATCAGTATACTAGTATATAGTTCAGCTTGTGGAAATGCTGCTTATGATGACCTTCTTCATTATTATTCACGTGGCCTTTGCATGTTGTAATTATACACTTAAATACGGTAATTTTAATTGTAATATCAAATAACATACAGTTAAAATTATAATTAAGTACTTTACATGCTTTGCTTTAATATGTTAGTCAACACTTCAAAATTAGTGTACTTCTTTAAAGCTTTAAAGCACAAAAGATTGTTAAATAAATAACAATTAAATAATTTGTCATTATTACAAAGTGTATGTTTAAGTGTACTTTTATGTGTTAAGAAACTTAGTCATGAAATTGTACAACTTTTATTTCATAAATATTACATTATCTACAAATAGAGGTTTTTAAATATATACTTTTAAGATTTGAAGTACACTACAAGTGCAGATTCAATACAATCAAACATTTATTTTTCACAAGGATTTAGACAAAATAGTACATAATTCTACTATCTACCTTTCATCAGTTATCTGCCAAAACATAAATAAATAAATGAATTAATGAATGAATTAATAATTGGCTTATTGGTATTAGCGAGAATTTCAATATTGGCTTTGGAATAAAGTCTGACTTTAGGCAATACCCCGTCCTCACGTTTGGCAAAAACAGGAGATTTTGGATTTGCTAACAGCTAAAGATGTAGCAACTTGTTGATGGCTGCTCTCAGTTGTATCATATCAGATAACGCTGGCTTACATATTCGGGAATGGGGCAAGGCTGAGCGTGTCTCACCCACTGCTAGACACAGAATGGAGAGACTTCTTATGTCTGCATTTATCTGGGAATCTTGCTTGAAAATAAATTTGTGGTTGTGTTATTTTTGAAAATAGTCCAAAGCTGGTCTGAATGGGCAGTCGTATCTTTGTTAATGATGTAATTACACAAAATAAAGCATCCAGGCCACTTTAAACCTATTAAATGTTTTTTTTTTTTTTTTTTTTTTGGTGATCTGATTACAATTAGATGGTATTTGACGACATTATACCTTAGAAACTATGTCATTACTGAAATCTCACTCAGAGATGGCCAGGGATGGATTCCAGCCACATTTAACAAAGCTGAAAATGCTAACATGTTTTCATTATTCACTACAAATAATCATTATTGGTCTTTTTGACAAACTGGATTGTAAATGTTCCATCATGCTCTATTATTATCTGTCATTACAATGCCACAGTTCTGTTTTGATTTTTATTCTGCTCTCTCAATGAGAAAAAGACAACAGACACCGCAGTCTTGCGTTCTGGTCACCCAATCAATATCCCATGAATTATTCCACAGGACTACTCCTGGAATCTCTCAGTTCTCTTCCCAAATCATCAACCATGTCTCAGCTGTCTCTCTTGGGATCCTTTCTTGTGGAATGCTTTAAAAAATATATTTTCTCCTCTTTTGTTCAGTTTGAATCTCAATGAGCATCCTTTACTTTGCGAAAGCACACAAAAAATATCTTTTTTTTAAGATAGATAGATAGATAGATAGATAGATAGATATGTTAAATATGTAAATATGTTAAAAGTGGGGAAATCAAACAGGATGAGTTATGCCGTCTTTGAGCTATGGAATATAATTATATTCCTTAAGATTAGGTGGTGACAGTGAAGTAAAAAAGGCAAAGAAAATAACACAGAAGAAGAGAAGTACTAGTGATGACATCACCGATTCCCAAAAGGAGGGGCTCTAAAGAAATTCCCTAGTTGGCTAGTTCCCTAGTTTATTTATAAAGTGGTGTAACTTGTAGGTAACTTCCGGTTGAAATTTTCAACCATTCAAATTCTTTCTGATCAAAGTAGAAATAAAATGGAATTCAAGGTGTTAATGTGATCAAGCTATATATATATATATATATATATATATATACTGTATATACAAACACAAATCATGTTAATGCCAGATCTCCCTTTGATTGTTAAGGAAACCACGAACATCGTACAGTTGTTTGCCATCGTTTGACCCTCACTGTACCTGCTCATTCTGCCCTCCATATTCTGAGAGTGTCACCGTAACTCATCAGGACTCCTCAAACATTTATCAAACCTGCTGCTCTAAAGTAGCTCAATCTCTAAACTTATTAATATTAAAAGCTTGTCTGGCAGCCTGCTGAATAAATGACAGTGTTAAGCTTATTCAGCTTTTCCAGGCCTGAAATAAAGGTAGTAGTAAAGAGATTTGAATCGCATGGTACGTGCTTACTGATACCTAAACAGACTCTGTGTGGGAGGCCGTTTGTTCTCAACTTCAGATGGTATAATGATTCGAAAGGCCAAAAGGACAAATGTAATTTAAACAAAGTACTTGTGGGATGTTCAAATCTTCTTTTATTTGGCAGGGGAGATCGTTTGAAGGGACATTTCCCCTGTTTAGACCTCTTTGCTAAATCGTGCCATTGTGAACCGGGTTGATGATAACAATCTCAAACGCTCTCTTGCATGCTCTCCATATGTGTGTAAAATATATATAAATATATCAATTTTTTTTTTTTTTTTTACATGTTAGAAAGAAGTCTCTAATGCAGACCAAGGCTGAATTTATTTGATCAAATTTCAGAAATATTGTGAAATATTATTACAATTTTAAATATCTGTTTTCTATTTTAATATATTTTAAAATGAAAATTATTTTTGTGATGCAAAGCTTCATTTTCAGTAGTCTTCAGTGTCACATGATCCTTCAGAAATCATTCTAATATGCTGATTTTCTGCTCAATTATTATATATTATTATTGGTAATCAATTATTAATAATACTTCTTATTTGTAATGTTGAAAACAGTTTTTCCTGCTTTTCAGGATTCTTTGATGATTAAAAAATTCAAAAGAACATAATTTATTTGAAAAAGAAACATTTTGTAACATTATACATGTTTTTACTATAACTTATTATCAATTGAATGCATCCTTGCTGAATAACATTTTTTTTTTCTTACTCTAAAGTTTTGAATGCTAGTGCATCATGGTTTCCACACAAATATTAAGCTGCGAAGTAGTTTTCAACATTGATAATAAGAAATATTACTTGAGCACCAGATTAGCACATGAAAATTATTTCTGAAGGATCATGTGACACTGAAGACTGGAGTAATGATGCTAAAAAAATTCAGCTTTGCTTCACAGGATGCAACATTTTACTGTATTTTTGATTAAATAAATTTAGCCTTTGTGAGCAAAATACTTCTTTCCAAAAACCGGTAGTTTATACACCGGGAATACATTCAGTGCAACTTCAAACTAATTGAAACAAACAGAAACAGGCTATAAAAGCTTTTAGTTTGGGGATTTAGTATGTGATGGTTGAGTTCTTCTGCCAGCTGAGTGTGAACGCCACTCATCTCTTCTGTTCTCCCACAGAGCGAGCCCTTATTTGCTCTTTTGGATTCGTGGAGACTATTTTTAGGGGAGACTTACAGACGGGGTTCCTGGCGGCTGTGAGCTCGCGGTTGTTTCCCGGGGTAACGATTCTCTCTCTTCCTCCGTCCTTCATGTCCAACCTTCATCCACAGGCCTCTCACAGCAGACACAATGGATTGAAGTGAGAACAACTGTTTCAACTCATGGCGTGAACATACTAAAAGCATAATTGATGTGGCCCACGTGTAGGGGAATAAAATAGCCTTATGACACAGAGTGCTGCGGTGTAGTCGATTACTGATCTGGGCTGTACTGACTGAATGTACAAATGCTAAATGTACACAGTATGCTCAGTACTAAAATCTTAGGCACAAAAATAGTTGTCTTTAGACGTTACTTCTTTTGCATTAGTTTGCCAGTAGGAAATATTAAACATTCCAGAAATGTGATATGAATAGGATTTCAAAGCACACAAATGTAGTTTGAAAAGTTTTTGTCATGAACACTTGCTAAATATGACCAGATTCCAATAGGATATGCACAAAGATCAGTCTGAAAAAAAAGGTCCTTTGTCTGTAGCGTCACTCACACAAAAGTCACTTTCAGACCAAGCAGGTTTTTGTTGGTCAACATGGCAAATTCATGTAACCAACTTAAAAATAAGCAAAACCAGCTTGGATAAGTTCCCCCCCCTCATGTGAAACTCTTGATCATGTATATTCCTATTGAAATGACTGGATTTTGCATGCTGAATTTCACAGAGCAATGGCAAAAGAAAGAAAGAGAAAGAAAGAAAGAAAGAAAGAAAGAAAGAAAGAAATGCAATGCGCATGAAGGTCCACCCCTAAACATAACTGTCACTGGGGTGGAAGTAGATTGTTTGAAAATGTATGAATGAGATTGCATGAATTAATACACATAAACCAAATAATTTGCCAACATGTACAATAGTTACAAACTGCCATGAGATTATGTTGGTGAAAATATAATACAGAATTTTGAAATATCATCAGAACATTTTCTAAAATATGTTTAGCGAGCATTAATGATTGGAATTTGAAGATCAGTTTGTGTAAGACCAAACATTTCACTTATGGAAAAAAATATAAAAGTGGGTAATACATCTTCATCGAGTTTACTGATGAATAATGATGTCAAATACAGTCATCTTGTGTACATATGTTCATATTTACACAAATATTTCTCACCAAAAAAAATACAATTATTATTATTATTATAGGAACTTCATACTGGAGGTGCTAATTTTATTCCATGTTTTCGTGCAATCATATTAGGAGACTGCATATTTTTTTTTATTATTATTATTTCCAGTGATCTATCACTCTGGTATAAATTCAGATAAGCCTCAAAATGGTATGCAGAAATGAATGAATGAATGAATGAATGAATGAATGAATGAATGAGCAAGCAAACGGTGGATTTATGAGAGGTTCTTGGCCAGAATAAACTGCACAAGTGGACCAGACTCCATGTTCCTTGAGACTGTCTTTACAGAACCACTCATTTTCATTCTTACAAAACACTGAGTATTAAATTGCAGGATAATTAAATGAGTTACATTCTTCTTTTTTTGTTTTGAGCAGTCATGTATGACTCACAATGACCCTTTAAAAACCGCCCTACAGTTCCTTCCAGTAATATCTGAACTTTACTGTGACATTTTCCACAGTCGTACTGTGCACCGCTCCACCACAAGACAAGAACATAAGGAATGAATTCATGTTCACACATGATCCTGTTAAATGTGGGCATGAAGGCAGAGGAGATATCAGTGATGTAAGACAGAGGCATGAGGTCATATTTCCACTCTTAAGGTTTGTTGTTTTAAGAGGATGACAATCATTTGACCCAAGACTGAATGAAAACCACTGTCATTTTCTTCATTCTTTCTTCCTTGCGTGCGTCCTTTGGCCTACTCTTACTTTGTAAAAACTAAGAGTAGTATCTCATAGTAAAATACAGTATTTATAGAATATTCTCAAAACATATTTTATAAATAACCCAAAATGCAACTGGCAACATGTTGGGTTTTTAAAGTGGCAAGGCTGCGTGCATTTCATCCCAGCTGAGATGCATATTGATTTAACCCGAATGTCAGCTAATATTGACTGGAATACTGGGCTAAGTTCCCTTTATAAATGGTTATTATTTTAGTTGCCTTACAGCAAACTCTGTAAACTTTTACATACAATTATGAATAGATTAAGTTCTGTCACTGTCACTGTCACCAGATGTAAGATCTGATACAGAGTGAACTTGTATACTTAAAGTAATCATTCCTCTAATCTGAAGCAGCAGTTCGAAGGTAAAAAAATACATTAATTGGTTAATTAATTAATAATTACTACTACCACTACTACTACTACTGCTAATAATAATAATAATAATAATAGGTAAAACTCAAAATACGTAAAGATACATTCACAATATCTGCATAAATTATATTTTATTTAATTGTTTATTATTTATAATATTGCTGAAGAATGTTGGTAACTAAACAGTTGATGGCAGCCATTGACTTCTACAGTATGGAAAAAAAAATACTGTTTGGTCAACTGTTTGGTTACCAACATTTTTCAAAATAGCTTATTTTGTGTTCCACAGAAGAAAGAAACTCATACAGGTTTGGAACAAGTGCATGGTGAGTAAAAGATGACAGAATTTTCATTTCTGGGTGAACTATGCTTTTAAATGCAAAACATTTTTGCGAGTCTGCTAACCTCCTGCAAGCAACGTTCCAAACTTTACCAAACTTCACTTAGTTATCAAATACGTCAGAAACTGTCCACACTTTGATGTGAGGCCATGAAGGGATCTGCATTGAATGAACATTAATCAATTTCCTGTTCCTCAGAACTTCGATTTCAAATAAAATTAGTCTAACCCAAATCAAACACCGCAGCGGTGTCTCGGCAAGTTATTTTACAGCACTGAACATTTGGACCCTGTTTTGACGTAGACAAGGTTAAGCTCTCAAGTACCAAACTGCAAAAAAATATTTTGCCCATGTTGGCCAGCTGGCTCTGTGCACTTTGTCTAAAGCTCCGTCTGTGAATGTCTTCCCCCGCCAACAAAGAGCGACTTTGTAATCTGTCAGAGCTATACCTCACCATGCTCTTAAATAATACATCAATATAGATAGAAGGTAAGGCTTATGTTGTTGTTCTTTGAGAGGAGTGAAGTGACTGGTCCATAGCAGATTACTTAAAATCCAGATCTCTCCTAGGGCGACATGTCTCCGCTCAGCATAGTGTTTGCTTACTTCAAGGTTAGGTCATTTATGACAGCCATATCTGAACAGCGTTTTTATGACATGAAGTGCATAAAGCACTTCCTGCACTGACAGATATGGTCATGTTTTGCCAGGAGAGATGGCAGAAACCTGTACAGATATGTGATTTTAAATGCAACAAAGCTTTGTTGGCTGACTTGATTTAGAAACCAGTGGAATGGCTAGAATGGATTATTGTTTATTTTAGTCCTGTATCTAAAAAGCAAAGCAAACTTGCGTAGGTTACATTCAGTTTTCGAATTATATAAAAAAAACTGCATTCTAATAGGCTTCATTACGCAGTGAATGCTTTTGGACTCTCAAGATGTGTTTTTGTCAGTTTTTTGCAGTCAGTGACTTACTCGATAATGTCAGTTCTCAGTATCATCTCTCTGTCCCTCACAGTCACACATTTAGCACAACAGTGTTATGACAGGGAATGTCTTTAAACATTAATCGAGGAAATATCATAACTTAACGTTGTCTCGTTTTTAAAGAATGTCAAAAGTTGCGCTTACACCATTTTGCTTGAAAAATTATGAAAACTTGCTTGAGCTTCCGCACAGCTCATTACAATATTGAGTTCTGTTTAGCCAATTGCCGTTATTTAGTTCGTAAATTATCATACATAGAGAATTTTAATGTTTCATTTGCATGATAAGTTTCACACAGCATCAGCATTATTAATCTAAAGGAGATGATGGTTTTACAGAGGGGATGCTTTTTGTATTTTATTTTTTTTCTCAACAAGGGGGATGCCATCCCATCCGCATCGCCCCTCAGTTCGAGCCCTGGTTATATTTGTTATGTTTATACTGTATAGTATGCAGGCTTAAAAAAATATTATTTTTCCATTATTGGGCAATATTTGCCCCCTGGAAGTGGAATAAATGTGTATAACATAACATAACATAACATAACATAACATAACATGGTTATATTTGTTATGTTTATACTGTATAGTATGCAGGCTTAAAAAAATATTATTTTTCCATTATTGGGCAATATTTGCCCCCTGGAAGTGGAATAAATGTGTATAACATAACATAACATAACATAACATAACATAACATAGCATAGCATAGCATGACATGACATGACAACCAGTGGCGGCTCGTCGGCGGAGGCAGAGGAGGCACAGTTTCCCCATAATTTTGAGGTGAAAATGGGAGGAGGACGATTTAATGTTAATAAAATTCACAATTAATTTCAGTTCATGTCTCAGAATGTGTATTTTTTGTTTGTAATTTCACAGTTGTAATACCATAACGTGAAAGCGCCGCTTTTCTATCACGAATGTGCCGAATCTGCTGAAGTAATTACAACCGTTAATGATAGAGAAGGGTAGGGGGAGGCCAGGGGAGAGCTGAGCTCTTGTGCCTCCGTTGGTAAAAAAAAAATAGCCAATCACCATCTAGTGTTCACTTTCAGCGCTGAGGAGTGTTGAGCAAAGAAACCTTTTTCTACCCGCAAGGGTAGCCTCCCTTCTGATATCAACCAATCATCATAGAGACGTAAATTACGTGATATTAGTTTGAACGTCTGCCGCTGC